>NC_133205.1:1627500-1735000 GCF_958299795.1 Porites lutea | reverse complement strand
TTCAGGTGATCAAATGCCCCCACCCCGGGGACATTTCACAGGCACAAAAATGACAGAAGGACAGCGGAAATGCCTTCAGTTGTCGAAAAGAATCTTTATAAATATAACAAAACCTGAGAAACACTATTAGCGTATTTACTACGAACAAAAGTCTCGTGCAAAGCGGCGGAAATCGCTGCTACAAGGTCACTGAATGCTCAGCTTTTCTTCGTCATGCAACATACAAAGCGTTCTATAAAAAAAGATCTCACCTATTGAGATTACTACATCACGACCATTTCACTGACATGCATCATCACTCACCTTATTAATTAACATACTTGCAGTAGGTCAAAGTAGTTGAAATGAGCTTTCTATTTTATTTTATTTTATTTTATGTTGTTATATTCAATCGCCGGTATAGGTATTGTATTTTCATTGTAACTGACAACAATAATTCAAATCCTGAATCCAGTATTAAATAAATACTTCAAATACGGTACAAAGCTTGTTTAAGCCCTTTCCTCGTAACCAATTGGCCACAAAGGCACAATCTTTTCCACGAGAATCCTCCAACACCGCGTCCCCCATGATAGCTCGCCACACCAAAGATTTTAAATGAAATCGAGGGTGCAGTTCAAATTCCCCACCCCTAAAGCATGGGGATCAAATTCCCCACCCCCCGGAAGACTCTGATAATCAAATTCCCTCCTCTCCGGGACGGCAAAGGTGTCAAATGCCCGGGGTATGCCCGGGGGGTGGGGGGGCATGTTGAAGCTTCGATTTGACCGATACGTAAGGGGCCCTGGACAAATTCACTTTTCCCCCGCTTAACATCAACTGGACGTTTAGGTCAGACCCCCCCCGCTACTTAACGTCCACTTGAAATTTTGCTGCCCCAAAAATCACTGCATTCCAGTACGAATACTGACATGCACTTTTTACGTGAAGATGTCACCGATTGGGTCCGGATAATCTGCAAGCCAGCGAGCCATGCGAGGCGTGCGAGCCATGCGAGGCATGCGAGCCATCAGAAAATATAAATTTTTGATAATATTCTTATTGGAAATAGTTCGTTTTGTAATTGGTTTTGCTGCTGGAAATGTGCTTTCAATCGCAAATATCAAACCGCGCTGGCTCACGCGGAAGCCATGTTATTTTGGACGCGTACAGTCTGGGTCGAGGGAGAGCAACAAATTTTGACTTTCTCTCTCCTCTCTGATAGTCTTTCTCTCCTGTTTCGTTCTTGCGAACCGTTTAGCGTGCTTGTGGCCGGATCTTCAAAAAATCTTCAATCCTTTTGGACAATCCAGTTCAGTCGAATCAATCTAGCAATAAACTGCTTCTAAAAGTGAGTATTTACCTGATTTACCTTTGCTTTAGTCTGTTGTCAGCTGTTTTGTGCAATGAATTATTCATCATTGCTACATTGTAATGTTTTATGAATTTTATTTAGTTCGCAGATGGTAAATCGACGCACGCAGTGTCTCGTTGAAGCAACGAAGCGTGGTTTCACGCTAAACATCGATCCAAGCGGGGAAAGAAACCGTTGCTTCTATCAGTGTTTGGCAGCGCATTTGGGGATGAAAGATGTGCAAGGACTAATCGACATGTTAGAGAACTACATGCTTAATCACCGACTGGTTCCCGTTAAAAATATAATATTATGTTCTTGTTGTCATTGTTTCCGTACGAACAAAAATATATTTAATGCTTTAAATTCTGGTGTTAAAACCTTAACCGTAATCAAGAGAAAGGATTTGAAAACGATACGGTTTCATCGTTCGTGTAGATAAGTTTTCAGATGGCTCGCATGGCTCGCTGCCTTGGCTCGCATGGCTCGCATGGTTCGCTTGTATGACTCGCATGGCTCGCTTGCTCGCACTCTATCCAAACTCTCACCGATTTACTGTTTTAAAACGTGGTAGAAACTTCATACATCGAATTATGCTTTGTCCTACCTGTTTTCTTGGAAAATCTACATAACCGCTTTTTCCTGTCAATGCTTTTGATTCCCTACTACACTACAGTATTCAGAGGTCAAAGCCAGAATCGCTGGTACAAGACCGCCATGTCGGCCGCCATGTTATTTTAAAAACAATCACCCGATTCACGCAACCCCTATGGGTGATACCCGCTGAAAATGCACCAAATTACGCGGGCATCACCCGCTGAATTACGTACTATAGTACGGGCAATATGGCGGTCCACAGGCTACACAACCATCTGTGCAAGTAATCGTGATATTTTAGATAAAATAAAAATAATTCCGCCTCTTTGATACAGTGGAAAATGGAAAGACTAAAATATTAACGTCTATTTGATATATAAACCGCAAATTTTCAAACAATTCCAGCTAATTCCGCATAACCCGAAGACGAGTAACGAATAGGGCGAAGTTAAGTTGCTCAAAGTGAAGTTTTATTTCATTGTGTTAGGTTAAAATCCATCCGTGATTTGAGATAAAACGTCTTTAGTAAACAATTGTAGTTCTCAACGCGGAAAATAAAATATTCTGGGTTTCGGGAGTGCGGTCTGGCTCACGTCTAATAGGATGGTGATACGACGGGCGTTTTTGAGACGGGCAAATTCGAGAAAGACATTTTATTACAGTTCCCCCAGATGAAGTGTATTTCTATGATATTCACATCAAACTGTTCCGAATCGTGTAATAGACACGTTTTAAGCAAAAATCTGGTCTTCCAAAAGCCCAAAGTAAAGAATTTTGGAATGGCGAGTGCAGCGTGTGTGACGTCCTAGGCTATAGGATGCCGATTCACGGGCGTTTTTAAGGAGGGCAAATTCGAGAAAGAAATTTTATTACATCTCCCCCAAATTAAGTGTATTTCTATGATGTTCACATCAAACTGTTCCGGATCGTGTAATAGAAACTTTTAAAGCAAAAATCTGGTCTTCCAAGGGCCCAAAGTAAAGAATTTCTGAATGGCAAGTGTAGCGTGTATGACATCCTATAGGATGCCGATTCACGGACGTTTTTAAGGAGGGCAAATTCGAGAAAGAAATTTTATTACAGTTCCCCCAAATTAAGTGTATTTCTATGATGTTCACATCAAACTGTTTCGGATCGTGTAATAGAAACTTTTAAAGCAAAAATCTGGTCTTCCAAGGGCCCAAAGTAAAGAATTTCTGAATGGCAAGTGTAGCGTATGTGACATCCTATAGGATGCCGATTCACGGGCGTTTTTAAGGCGGGCAAATTCGAGAAAGAAATTTTATTACAGTTCTCCCCAAATGAAGTGTATTTCGATGAAATTCACATCAAACTGTCCCGAATCGTGTAATAGAAGCGTTTTAAGCAAAAATCTGGTCTTCCGAAGGCGCAAAGTAAAGAATTTTGGAATGGCGAGTGCAGCGCGTGTGACATCCTATAGGATGCCGATTCACGGGCGTTTTTAAGGCGGGCAATTTCGAGAAAGAAATTTTATTACAGTTCCCCCCAAATGAAGTGTATTTCTATGATGTTCACATCAAACTGTTTCGGATCGTGTAATAGAAACTTTTAAAGCAAAAATCTGGTCTTCCAAGGGCCCAAAGTAAAGAATTTCGGAATGGCAAGTGTAGCGTATGTGACATCCTATAGGATGCGGATTCACGGGCGTTTTTAAGGCGGGCAAATTCGAGAGAGAAGTTTTATTACAGTTCCCCCCAAATGAAGTGTATTTCGATGATATTCACATCAAACTGTCCCGAATCGTGTAATAGAAGCGTTTTAAACAAAAGTCTGGTCATCCGAAGGCGCAAAGTAAAGAATTTTGGAATGGCGAGTGCAGCGCGTGTGACATCCTATAGGATGCCGATTCACGGGCGTTTTTAAGGCGGGCAATTTCGAGAAAGAAATTTTATTACAGTTCCCCCCAAATGAAGTGTATTTCAATGATATTCGCATCAAACTGTCCCGAATCGTGTAATAGAAGCGTTTTAAGCAAAAATCTGGTCTTCCGAAGGCGCAAAGTAAAGAATTTTGGAATGGCGAGTGCAGCGCGTGTGAGGATGCCGATTCACGGGCGCTTTTAAGGCGGGCAATTTCGAGAAAGAAATTTTATTACAGTTCCCCCCAAATGAAGTGTATTTCGATGAAATTCACATCAAACTGTCCCGAATCGTGTAATAGAAGCGTTTTAAGCAAAAATCTGGTCTTCCGAAGGCGCAAAGTAAAGAA
This sequence comes from Porites lutea, assembly GCF_958299795.1. Classification (NCBI taxonomy): domain Eukaryota; kingdom Metazoa; phylum Cnidaria; class Anthozoa; order Scleractinia; family Poritidae; genus Porites; species Porites lutea. Next base: position 1,730,841 of record NC_133205.1, on the reverse strand, counting down.
TTTTGGAATAGCTAGTGCAGCGCGTGTGACATCCTATAGGATGCCGATTCACGGGCGTTTTTAAGGAGGGCAAATTCGAGAAAGACATTTTATTACAGTTCCCCCAAAATGAAGTGTATTCCGATGATATTCACGTCAAACTGTTCCGAATCGTGTAATAGAAGCGTTTTAAGTAAAAATCTGGTCTTCCAAGAGCCCAAAGTAAAGAATTTCTGAATGGCAAGTGTAGCGTGTGTGACAATATCCTATAGGATGCGGATTCACGGGCGTTTTTAAGGCGGGCAAATTCGAGAAAGAAATTTTATTACAGTTCCCCCCAAGTGAAGTGTATTTCGATGATATTCACATCAAACTGTCCCGAATCGTGTAATAGAAGCGTTTTAAGCAAAAAACTGGTCTTCCGAAGGCGCAAAGTAAAGAATTCTTGAATGGCAAGTGTAGCGTGTGTGACATCCTATAGGATGCCGATTCACGGGCGTTTTTAGGGCGGGCAAATTCGAGAAAGAAATTTTATTACAGTTCCCCGCAAATGAAGTGTATTTCTATGATATTAATATGAAACTGTTGGGAATCGTATAATAGGAGCGTTTAAACAGAAAAACTGATCTTATGAAGGCGCAAAGTAAAGAATTCTTGAATGCGCCATTTTCTCATAGACCTTAATGCGACTTGTTTACCCCTTAAAAATGTTGCATAACCATTGTCTTAAATTTATCTTGGGACGACTGTAATACCCAGGAGAGATTGGAAACAATGGTTGTGCAAAATTTTGGGCCTTAAACAAGGTTCATTACGGTCTATGAGAAAATGGCGAATTCAAGAATTCATCCAGGGTCACGTCATTTTTAGGGCGGGGAAATTCGAGAAATAACGAAAGGAACTTTATTTCAATATTAATAAGACCAAAAAGATCGGAATCGTATGATAGAAACGTTTAAAATGAAAATCTGGTCTTAATTCTAAATGCGCAATCATCCGAAATCATCTGGGCCAATGACATACATGATGGGATGGACTGGTAATTTTAAGGGTGGGCAAATTCAAGAGAGAGACTTGATTACTGTTTGCCTAAAATGAAGTATATTTCAGGATGTTAAGATCAATGTGATTTGAATCGTAAAATAAAAATGTTTTTAGCAAAATATGTTTTTCTGAAGGCGCAGTAGCCGCAGTTAAGAGTTGATCCCTTAGTTAAGCTGCACCGTCGGCCCTCTTTATTTTATTGTCGCAAATGCAGGGAGCGTATTAATTAACTGCAGAGATGAGTCAACTGACCTTGAGTACTGAGCATTAAACTTTCACACAAGTGAAAAAATAAAAAAAATTTTTGACATCCCCTTCAGCTTGTTATCCCTGCTCCTAGAGAAATATGGAATACTTCACATAACGTGCACGAAACACCACTATTTGACAGCTGTATTTGATGGCAGTTGGTGAAAATACACTGATTTCACTGAGCGCATCGAGATGCTGGACTATTCCTCGTAGTAAACGGGTCTAAAGGCCAGCAATGCGTAGTTGCCCCAATATTCCATGACAAATACAATAAAACCCACAAGTAAGATCCTGCAGTTTCTCACTGAGTTAGCTTTAACAGATTCTTCATTTGAAATTTGCGTACCAGATTAGCATTTTTCTTTATATTTTAGTGGGGATAACTCCGTAATCTTTTAATTTTTACCTTTTATAAACTTTAGATTTTAGCGAATTATAAATTCACCTTATGATATTAAGTATCAACTCTTTTTATAATTTTTTTTCCTATTTTTTCAGTGTCCCCAATTAGCTTTTATAAGCTAAAGTCATCGACACTTAAATAAAGTTGTAATGTTATGTTGTTATGTTATACTAAAAAGAAGAACTGAATTGCTGACTTGTCTAATTACACTCAGTTCTAACAGTTTTACACTCTTGGCACCTAAGTCTCCCCAACATTTCCTCAATGTTGACTTATCTTCAGTATTTGCCCAAGAGCAAATAGACTTTAACGAATTAATAAGAACTTCTTTCAAATTTTAGCCTAACAGGTTCTTAAAACTCAGGTTCTTTATAGTCGCGCGGGTTTTAGTTGAAAACACACACTGATTTATACATTAACTCATCGAAGTGCCCACTGAACATTTCCAAATTATTAGAAAGTGGGATCCAAGCAGGGAACAAAACTGCCTTTTTGAAACACAATGCTTTCACGGCAGTTCGTCGCATTCGTTAAAGAGATGGGATCTAGGAGTCAAAAATGTCTATTTGGCCCATATTTCATGCAAACTGGTGGAAATACACTTCAGTTCACAGCAACTCACACAGTAAATTTTAGGTAATTTGTTAGGTACAGGATAACCCCTTTTATGGGGTTACTTTAACTCCTAAAAAAGATTTCCGGTTTTAACTCCCAGTCTGGAGTTAAAATAATTCCGAAAATGGGGTTATTTTACTCCTTACATGAGTTGTTTTTACTCTTATTGGAGCTTCTTTAACTCTCAGCTCTGTTCAAGTGGAGTAACAATTTTAGGTACAGGATAACTCCTTTTTGGGGGTTATTCCAACTCGTCAATATCTGGGTGATTTTTACTCCTGAAAAAGAGTTCTTTAAACTCCTTTTTGAAGTAAAAAAAACTCCCCCCCCCACCGCCCCCCCCGCCTCCCCTCAAAAAAAAAAAAACCTCCACTGTAAGGAGTTAAATAAACCCCACTAGACTAGAGGAATTTTAATATTATGGAACTGCCGGACAATATCGCTTTTTAAAAAAAAAAACTGGAAGATCTCAGCCATTCTCAGGGCCAGAATTCGAAATGCGTATTGGCCATAATATTCCAAAAATTATAGGGGAAACATCTGATTTCACAGCAGCTCATCAAAGTACCAAACTATTTCGCGATTATTAGAAGATGGGATCCAAGGACCGAAAGATGCAAATTTAGCCCTATATTTCATGGAAACTAGAGGAAAGGCCCTGATTTTACCTCACTTCATCGAAGTAACGGAATATGTTTCACTCACATAAAATACAATAATTTCACAGCAACAAACACTGGCGAAAACAATTCATTCAAGTGCTGGAATATATTTCGCATTTATTGAATACTAAGAAATTAGGATGAAAAAAGCGTTTTTGGCACCATATTTTCTGAAAACTATAATAATATTGATCAGAGTGACATACACTACTTATTTCGAAGCAATTTATTAAAGTCCTGGGGTGCTTACCATTTGACAGAAAAATCCGGTTGGGGTGTCGAAAGCATAATGGTAAGCGATTTACCAGTTTACCGTAGAAATGCCACATCCGTTAGGGTTTGAATTCAAAAAAAGGGCAAATTTGTGTAGCGTGTGTCTGGAACCGAGAAGGAACAAGAAATTGGTTAATGGTAAGCAACATTCCGTTTGGTTCGTACCAACCGGAATGAAGGGACTACCTCAAAACGTACTCCTTAATTTTCGGTTTGAATTTCCGAAAAGTGACCTCACCATTTACCTTCCATCCGGAATTTCCGACATTTTCTGTCAAATGGTAAGCACCCCAGGACTATAAAACTTCGTAGTGGCCCACACTCCAAATTGAAGGCCGACGAAAATTCCGCATATTTACCCGGATATTCAACGAGACGAGACTGAACGAGATACCGTGGCATCTATGAAAGGCTGGTTTTCACTAGCGACGAAGTCTAAGTCGGAGACGTAATCAGAAGGGTAAAGCTTATGATCTAGTGAAAGCAGCGTTCCGATTCCGCTTTCTTTCTCCGTCGCTTACGTTCCGCTTATGATCTAGTGAAAACCAGATTGTCGGAGTCGCAAGCAGAAGCAGAAGAACAAAACCAATCTCAAAGCGTGGGACCGTGCATTGTGATTGGCTTATCCCTCCGCTTCTGCTTCCGACAATCTGGTTTTCACTAGATCATAAGCGGAACGTAAGCGGAGTCGGAAGAAATGGAAACGTTCTCATTCTTCTGACTCCGATTCCGTTGCGCTTTTGACTCCGCTTACGACTCCCACTTTTTGATTTTCACTGGTCATAAGCGCTCTTACGATTCCGACTCCGTCGCTAGTGAAAACCAGCCTTTACTAAGCGGAAAACGTCGCGTGTTGTCCGTTTAAGTGTTCAATAAAGGCTGGATTTCACTAGCGACGGAGTTCGGAGTCAGAGTCGGAGTTGTAAGAGCGCTTGTGACCTGGTGAAAATCAAAAACAGAATCGTACGCGCAGTCACAAGCGCCATGAAATCCGCAGTTTCCCTTTTTCTTCCGAGCCCGCTAACGACTCCCGTCGCCTACATTCCGCTTATGTTTTAGTGAAAACCAGATTGTCGGAGTCGGAAGCAGAAGCGGAAGGCTAAAACAATCACGATGCACGTTCCCACGCTTTGTGATTGGTTTAGTTTATCCGCTTCTGCTTCCGACTCTGACAATCTGTTTTTTACTGGATCATAAGCGGATTGTAAGCGGCGGAGTCGTAAGCGGAATCAGAACGATGTTTTCATTACATCATAAGCTCTACGCTTGTGATTACAACTCCGACTCCGTCGTCGGCTAGTGAAAACCAGCCTTTACGTTCCTCGTATTTTCTGAAGCAAGGTTACGTTTTTTTTAGCTCGATGCAGTAGATGTAAAGCTCTACGTCAGGGGCGGATCCAGAATTTTTTTTAATTAGGGAGTCCAATCTTTGATTCGGAATCCTGAAACGAACAGATCATTTGAGAGTACCCTCCCAAAATTACATATTTTTCAAATATGCCTGAATTTCGTGCCAAAAGGTACCGCGCGTTTCAATGAAAAATCAACCAGTTGAGTCGTGATATGCGATCCTATAGATACAAAACTTTCAGGGTCAAACAAGCAATAAAAAACAACCGCAGGCCTGATAGGGGTGGGTCCGGACCCCGCCCCGACCCTCTCACTGCATCTGCCACTGTACGTCTTACGGTTATGGCAGCCAAAGGTCTGCTTTCGGGTAATTCACTTGACCCCAAAGGAACGTGGGAATGGACATACCACACTCAAAATGTAAGATTAAATACAAAAGTGTGCCGTCTTTGCCAGTTTCGGCAGCCTTTTTATGTAGTGTAATTTTACAAAATGTAAAAAAAACACATTAATGGAATATAATTTGTCTTCAAGTTAAGTGTATGCATTTGCCTTTCATAACAATATTTGGTTTAAAATTACACCCACAACTCAACAACATTTTCTACAATTTGAAATACGGCATCAATCTAACAGTTTGTGTATAAAACGGTGAATCACACAGGGCCGAGTTGTTCAAAGCTGGGTTAAGATAACTCAGGGTTAGTGCGAGATTTGAAGTCAGATTTGAAAGCTTAAAAAGCATTTCAGTTTTAATTCTTTTTGTCTACAAGTTGATGATTGGAAGCTCTAAAAATAACAGAGAAAATTACCCCAGAAAATGCTTTTGAACGCCAGAATAAGAAACCCGGGTTAAATTTAACCCCGGGTTAAGCGTTAATCGGCCTTCCAACAACTGGGCCCAGAACTACAAAATATAGAAAATAACCTTTTTTACTCATTATAATTAACTTGTCCTCTACCAATAACTTGAAACAAAGTTGATGGTTAACATCTGAAACTTGCATTCAATTCAGTTCATCAAAGGATGGGCACAGAAAAAAATGGGCCGTAAAAAGTCTGCATCCCTTGTTTGTTTTGCTTTGCTTTTCAATCTTATGAAACACTTCTTACAAAATTTGTATCCCTAATCCTCAAAAGAAAGAAGACATGCTTCTAGAAGCAAGGAACACAATTTTAATTGAAAACTCATTTACTCATCTTTCTGCCATATAATGCAATGTAATATTATTCTTTTGACAATATATAAGACTCGGGCACTAGTTTTATGAACTTTGGGTGCCTTTGATAAGGGTGACACAAATGCAGCTTCTTTGCATACTTATTTCAATCACATAAACAGTGACTATAGCAGACATATAAATTACATGAAAGTATTAAAGCCAGCCCACAGATAGCTAGCCTCCCATGCAGACATTCCTAGGCCATGTTCTTTGAAGAGGATTGTGTGATGAGCCAAAAGAAAGACAGCGTCAGTGGAAGGCTAACTGATAGCAAAACTTGGGTTTAGTAAAAGGCCACTAAGGATTTAAGCTGTGAGCTGGCTTCCAGAGAGTAACATCTCTCCTTCTCTTTCAATGGTTTCTTCTCTGTGACAGTGCATTCTTTCACTTCCTCTAATCCCTTGTCCTTTGTAGCAGACACCTGCATGTAAAATGAAATTGGGAAAAGAGATTTATTTGATCATTGCTTTTAGAGAATATTACTTGCACATTTGTCTGTGTTACACAAGTAGTAGTATTGTTAATAGCTTTGTTTTCACACCATCATGTATTATGTTTTTGCTTCCCCAAAGTTTCACTTTGCAATTCAGGAACTTAAATTCATCCTGTAAATTGTGAGCATTTCTCTCCTCTAAATACCTGCTTTGTTGGGATCTTCATATAACACAGGTTGGAAATGTTAAGGATATTATTTTGAATTTTAAAACATATCACCACTCCCTGTGTGTATGGATTAATAATTTTATAGTGAATGTTTCTGACTTCTTAACGTAAGTCAGGCTGATATCTCCCAATAACACTGCCTGGTCGGTGGACAAGGGCCATGGTGGAAACGATAAACACAGCTAAAAGATTTTAGAACTTGGTATCAAAAATTAAAAGCTATAGATATTCAAATGCAAAATAATTCAAAACATTTGAATGCCAACTCTGGCATGGTTGGTCTGGAACCCCTAAGATTAAGCTTGGTAAATTCAAAAAACTTGGCGGGTTCACAGCTGCAAACATGTTCATTAACAACCACTTGAAATACTAAAGAACTGACAAAGGCAAAAGAGTAATATTTAAGTTATGTGCTGTAAGAGTACAAAAATATATAAAACACAGTAATCAATGCACATTAAGCAGATGTGTAAATCAACTACATTGAACTTAAAGAAATCATTGACGACTGGCTTTATAGCACCACATTTTAAATCATAGGAATAACAATAAATACAAAAGAGGCGAGGGAGAGCAGGATGTTAAATGAGCACTGATGTCTGTCAAGCACTTTGCAGGGTTCTTGGTAAGATGAAAGAGTAATACAGTTGAAACCCTCTACAGAGGCCACCTTGGGGACAGAAGAAAGTGGCCATTGTAGAGAGGTTGAAACAAGAGTGAATGTATGGACTGTCCGCCAAAAAATGGCCGTTATAGAGACGTGGCCATTGTGGAGTGATTCGTGGAGGTTCAACTGAATATATAATTCTCCTCCTCGTAAACAAAAATTATGGAATGCCATACTCAGGAGGAAGTGACTGGCTGAGTAAGAAACCACATCAGACAAGTTGCAATCTAGCAGTCCTTGTTTCAAGTCCTGCTGTGGTCACTTGCCTGATTTGTTCTTAGTCGCAGCCTTGATTGTTAATAGTTTTAATGGTTGCCTCCAGTGCCAGTTGGGATTTTGAATTCTGTTACATTCTATTTGTTGAATTATTTGTTTCCATAATGATTTGTGTGGAGTGCCTGTAGAAATAGCTGGAATGCATACTAAGTGCACTTTTCACAATAACAAATCTGGCACATAAAGCATGAAACAAGGATCAAAGATGCATTTTTTAGCCCTATATTTCATGCAAACTAGTTTAAATAAACTTGTTTTTCAACCATTTCGAAAGGAAATCTCCTGAAAATGACAAACCAACAATGGGGGCAGCTTCAAATGCATACATTGGTTTCAAATGGGATCTGTAAAACCACAGAATAACGGGAAGTAAGGAAAATCTTTGTGATGGTGGTGCACACAAGCTAATACAGAAACCAAGGCTTGTTTGGAGGCAGCTGGGGATGCACGTGATACTAAGGCAGGTATATATTTATAAAATCATGTTAGACCGTCTGCTGCAACTTCTATATATAAAATTTAATAAGATAATAATTTGAAAAAAAAGCAAAATGATAAATTGTAATGACTGACAAATAACGTAGTTGACCAAGGGATCTGAGAGCAGTTTCTACTTCTAGCCAAGTTTAAGCAACTTCAATGAGATCATGGCAGTTAGAGCAGCTGAGAATGCAAATGCTTTCTCTTAGTACCACGTGGTAGGTAACCTACCACGTACATTATTTCAAAAATAAAATAATTAGCATGAAGTTTAAAAGCATAAGGGGGATTGACTGGATTTACAACAATTTGATTTGAAGTCCGGGTTGAACCTGTAGAAATTTACATTTTCAATCAACTCGTACTCAGTATTGCAACTTATACCAACTTACGTACCTAGATCAGGGACCAACTTAGTCTTAAGTACCTTAAGGATTTCCAGACGATGAAAAATATCTAGTTTGTCGTGAAACTGCACAAGATTCGCAAACCTTTGCTGTTGCACTGCAGTCCAAGCAACGACGAAGAAAACCAGCTTCGGAGTCACAGAGGTGACACCTGTTGTTCTTTGAAAACGACCCTTCTTTAGAAAAGTTGTCGTTCGAGCAGGTTGTCGTAACTTGGCACACACATCGTCTACCCTTGACAGTCTTTTTATAGCGAAGATCAGTGCTAAGCTTAAGTTTACATCTAGAGGTTTTCTGGTTTAATTATCGCTGAAAGCGAGGTTCGAATGCGAAATGGTAAGCTGCATAACATACCTGCCAAAGATTCAGTCTACGTCATAAATCGTCGCGATCCTGTTCACTGGCATCATCCGAAATGCTCGCACTAAGCTGTTCTTCTCCTGCTTACCGCAGTGTCCGCCTGCAACCAAACGAACTGGTCTGTTAAAGTGTCAACAACACTAGAAAAGATAGGTAAACAACGAATGCAAAAATAATGAACAAAATAAAGGCTTTCACAACTTACCGGCCCATTAAATACTGCTTTGCACGTTAAAATATAACCTCAGTGACAGCGTGCTGCAACAGATTTTATAATAAGACCGATAAACGTGCAATTACAACACGATTTATCCATCATCCTGCACCATCCGGTACAGCACTTTCTCAGTCGTACTATAGTACGTACTATGGCGGGTGATACCCGGTAATTTGGGTATCATTTTTACGGGTGATACCCAGTACCCTTTGAGTGAATCGGGTGAAACAATTTACTAAACCTACTGGCCAGCGGCATTCCATTTTCTACCTCACGTATGCGTTACTCTTTCGTTGCTCTGAAAGCACGTGCTTTTTGTTTTTTTGTTTGGAGCACACAACTTACCCTGTTCAGAACATCTGCAAAAGATAATAAACGTGCGGGGAACTTAATATACAAAGACCCAAAATCCTGCTTTCTCTTTGATTTTGCCACGAGCGCCGTTCCACACATGACGTATAATTTATGAAAATGCATCAGTTTGCTTTTGTCCAAAAATGCCCCGCACTAACGTCCACTGCCTTACCCCCTGAATATGTCGACAGCCCCTAAATTATTCGCCGGCAAGTTACAAACACAAACTACACAAGAAACTAGCGGTACCTTCCGGCAAGTGCCAACCAGGCGAATTCGTTTATCTTTTGGGGAATGTGCCAATTCAGATCTTCGCGATATTTTTTTTCATAATTTTAGGGGTTTAAAATAGATTCTGATGGAACCCAACTTCAAAACAACAACTTTGGCACATGAAATAAGCGTACTAATAACTTAGTTTTAGGCCTGTTTTTAATTTGTAAGTATATTTTCTCAGTTCATCTCTAAACCACTTATCTAATTTCAGTTCATCGTGATTTTGTTTGGGTAAAGACACCACGGTAAGATTTTGATATAGCCAAGCGCCAGATTAGAGTGGTTATGGTCGTTTTAGTTTAAGCTTGTGACTAATTCTTTCCTGGCAGTTACCCCAGTAGCATTTAGCAAATATATACTTATAGATGGTTTTCACAGTTACGTCATCAAATTGTAAAGTCAAAATAGCGAGGTTTTACGAATTCGTATTCACACTAGGTTGAAGATAAACAAAAAGTAAATCTTTGTACAAGTTTCCATTCCCGTAGCATGTTTCATTTCGAAAATACAGCAATTTGAACTTCCGAGTTTTCACACTGCGTGACATCAAAAAAGGAATGCTGTCTCGTTGAAAAAAAGCCTCTCCTCTTGATTTTCAGCAGTATAACCATTTTAAGTATTAGAGGATATGTTTATGCGCACGTATGCTAGTTCTCGAGTGAAAAGAAAGAGCTTTTAAAGAAAAAGTGAACTCCAGATGTTTTTGTTGATTGTCGCCGGCCATATTGGTGGACCAAAACGATCCACCAATTTATATGTTAGTCTTTTATAACATTTAATCTTCTTGGCTTCTTACACTGGACGGTTTCCAATTTATCTTTTTGTTGCGTGACAGTGGAAACGATCTCTAAGAGCAAAAATCCACCAACTCATTTAGTAAAGATCAGGAGCAAATTATGCCTGCTTTCAGTCCTAGTACAACCATTAGCGGTTTATTTTACTTAGAAAGGAGTTTAGTTTCATGCTAACCACATTCCTTGGGCAAGCTAAGGTAGTTAGTTGTTTCTTAGAGTTCAACTGAACGGTACAGTGAAAGTAATTTTCCTACCTGACTTGAGAAAAATGTGTCCGTAGCACTGACCAGTCTATATAATATGATCACTTGGTTGCAAAGAAAATTCAAGTCACTGTTTCAATTAATAGGGAGTTCGCTAATCGAAAGGATAATGAGATGATCATCAAGAACACGTTATTCAAATGCTTATAATAAAAGGAAAAGCTATTTGCATTCAGTATGCATCGCTTAGCACGCTAGAGCACTTGTCCAGACTTTTGGAAATGTTTTGATCCGCGAAGCAATTACCCAATCACGGAGCAAAATAATTTGGAGTCACATGCCGCGAGGCTCTTTTTTTTTACGAACTTTCTGTACGGCAGTTGTCAAGATAGACAAAGAGAACAAAATCCAAATAAAGATCTGTATACACTTTAAATATCTAAATATTATTCCATGAGTGTGCGTTGGATAGTATCAAATTTTTAGGCCCCTAGCCTAAGGGCAAAATTAGCCAAGACATACGCAGTAAGACTAGCCTAAGAGTGTTTGTGGGAACTGTACGCAATCGTCATGGTGCGTGCAGCTGCTGTACGTGTAGTTATCGTATGTATATATATATTTATTAAATTTTCAACCTCGGATAATGCATTTCTTGCATTCTGATTCACGAGTTCACTCAATCTCGGTTACCGGAGGTTAAATTAACATCCGGTCGTTTTGTAATCTTAAAATGAAATTTACTAAAATTCAGTTGTAATAACCAGACCTTTGCAGTTTTAAAAAAATTAATAAAACAATTATTCCATTCGCGCTTGTTGGATATGAGATATTAGTTATAGCCAACTCGGCGCTACGCGCCTCGTTGGCTATTCACCACCTCCTATGCTTGCCGTATTTAACTGTGCCATATCTTGTAATAGAAAAATCACTTCGCAAGGTATAATGTTTATCCTGTTTATAAAAAAGTGTTAGTATATACACACTCAGTGATCCTGGTGATTTAAGCAATCTGATTTGTTCGCTATCTCGGACTATTCTTTTAAAAGTCGACAAAATCCTAGGGTTGACTTTTTTTCTGACAAGAAAAGACTGCGAAGGATTCAAAACGGCGTTTCCCATTTACTGTTGTTGAGTTTTGTGGTCGATGGATTGTTTACAACTCCCGTTTATTCGCCTAGAAGAGGCCGTTTGGTGAACTCAGCGTTTCCTGACATGAAAAATCTGCCCCAAAAACGAAGTTTATTTATCACAAACAACTTTGAAAGCAAATGTTTGCAGAAATTCTACATTTCATGCAAACACGAGAAAGAATGCTACATGAAGACGACGTCTTACCTCGAGGAACCGAATCGCCATTTTTGTCAGCACTTCATGCGAAGAACGACACAACAAACCTTTTCGGCTATAAACTTGGCGAGTCAACAGAAAACAACAAAGCTCTTCTTTTCTTCTCGGGTAAGGAAACAATTCAAACTTTTAGAGGTTCCATTTAAGTCGTTACGCTGTTGTTTGCGAAGTGACAAGCTTGTGAATTGCCACGTTTGAAAATTCTACAAAGATCTATTTTTAAACTGTCGCGTGTCTAGCTGACCTGATCTGTCAATCAAATCGTAGTTTTTGATGGTTTCCTCTCTGATTTTGTTGAGATCACTTCGTGTGTATATACAGAAACCTATAAGGGGTTGAAACGTGTATTCTCGGTTTTCACTGTCACGCAATCGAAAATAAAATTGCAAACCATTCAGTACAGAAAGTCCAGAATCTAGGAAATAAAAGAAGATAAATATGCAAAAGGCCTCGCCAAGAATCAGGTCTGTGCGGTTTTTCATATGCGAGATATTCGGAAAAACGTTTTACCCAAATTTATAAAGCTTTGTATGGAGACGCCATGTTTTTTGTCCCTTTGAGGGGCACAAATATGGCCGCCGGAAACCAACAGAAACATCTGTTTTTGAGTTTTCCTACTAATGCGTGAAATCATCGCTTGAAAAACAGTGGAAAAACTCATAAAGGATTAAAGTGATATTTATTCTGAGACAAGGAATGTTTAGATAGCAAAGTCTCCCAAAATTGGTAATGTTTTTAACCCACATAAGAGCCTTCCCGACCGCCAGCTAAATGCCGCGTCACGCAAAAGCCTACAAATTCAAACGCCCCCTATCGCAAAACGAAGAACCCTTTGGAACCAAAACTTTGTTTAAATAAAGGTGTTTAGGTGCTGTAATACCTCATGAAACTCAGAAACTCAGAAGAATCGATAGTTTGTTAGTTTGAATTTTGGTGATTCATTTTGACCATATTTGGAAATCTTAGTGACGGATATCCATTTTCAACAAAATGGCTGCTGAGCGATCACCATACTCACCATGCAGATGTTTTAAGACAAGAGTTCTGCATTTCAAGGTTAAAAATACACCTTTTCGAACCGTTAAAAGACAAAAAATGGAAAGAGAAAGTTCAAAAGAATGCTCAGCTTTCTTTTTGTGGAGAAAGGGAAGCTTTTCATCAAGAAATCGTCCTTCGAGGAATTCAACCTTGTTTTCTTCACGGCGGAGCCCATGGTCTGTTTTGAAATCGGTCAGTGTAAAATGTAGACTGCGGACTGCAGACTGCGGACCAGGGGTAAAATGCAGAGAGAGTGTAAAATACAGACTGCAGACTGAGAGTAAAACGCAGGCTGGGTGCAAAATGCAGAATGAAGACTGTACTACTTCTTCTCCAAATAGCTAGCTGGTAATCAGTTACACACCTCGCTTCCTAGTCGAAGTACATTACACATTCTCGCCAAAAGTTCAATGAACATCCAAACAGCTAAAGTCTGCGTACCTTGATTTTCAATCCTTTCATAGAAGGTCATCCAAATTTCCTGCCGAACATCTTCCTTTGTTGTTGGAATGATTTGCTCCCTATTCTTTTGAATTCTTTCTGTACAGTATTTTGGGTCAGCAGCTTTTATTTAAGCGTAAACATCGTTGTGTTATACCAATTCACGGTCACGTGTATCGAAAGTTGAAGCGTGAGGTCTCTCGGACGGAAAAAAGCTAGGTTAAAGATTGCGAGGACTAGTATGTCTTCGCGTCGTCGGTGACGTTCCAGAGCGAGGAAGAAATTGATTTGTTAAAGGAGATGTCAAGTAAGTGTTCGATTACATGTATTTGCGGGATTGTTTTGCCCTTAAACCCTTCCGCGACTACAGTTTATAATTATGCTCGGTTTCCATTTTACCCCAACCTGCGTTTTACTGTTAGTCTGCGGTCTGCATTTTACACACAGTCTGCATTTTACCCCTGGCCCCTGTTGTTCAAACGTCGGATAGCGCTATCCAGCGGATAAATCACTATCCAGCGGATAGCATAATTGATTTCCGTAATACTTATCCGCTGGATAGTGATTTATCCGGTGGATAGCGCTATCCAACGTTTGAACAACCTGGGCCTGGTCTGCAGTACGCAGTCTGTGTTTTACACTGACCGGTTTTGAAATGCAACCAAGTCAGCGAAGATTTTGCTGAATTTTCAGGTACATTTTGCACTCTATGGCCAAGACAATTACGTTTTTGAAAGGGAATTTATGTATTTTTAAATGTTTCATAGACGTTTTATGAATTTTTCTCTTCGGCGCTAAAGAAAAATTACAAAATGTGCCCTGATTTGAGATGGATTTTGTGTTGAATTTTGCCATGTGCTTAGCCAATGTCACTTGCGTGAACGGATCCACGATCCAGATAGTGTTTTCCGAATTGCTTTAAAGGATTAACTTTTTGGACTTTGAATAACAATTTTTCAAGAAGCGGCTTCTCTGTTTATTGTTTTGAGTTTGTTCATTCATAAAATTAGCTCAAAACACGATCGTGACTACAACATCTAAGTTTAATTTAAGCTTTTAAAATGCTTCTCAGATTCATTACAAGCATCACTTTTTCAGGGGCACCCAACGAGAATATAGTTCAAAACCACTAAAAAATAGCATTGTTAAACGTATTTTAGTATTTAAACAGTAGATATAGGCATATTTTTATTCCCTAAAAATTTTTCATCTGTTCGGATTTCCTAGCTGAAAGTGTAGTGATCCGAAAATTGTAGGGATCAAAACTTACCTTTTCGAAAATTTCAGCCAGAAAAAGGCTCCCGAAAATTCTAGGTTACCTTTTTAGGGTGAAAATCCGTTAAAAATGGGCGATTATACCGTCTTTCGGGGGTTCGAAAATCCTAGGAGACGCAGGCATGTGAAATTGAGAATCACGTTACCTTGTAGATCTGTGTATAATAAATTATTAACGCTATTACTAAAATTGCTATTAAAATAAGAGTCATTGAAATGAATAAATACACCGCAAGTTTGTCACTACTGTGCGCAGTCCACATCTTGAGCACAAGTTGCTCCTTTTCATCACATTTCCCTTGTCTAACCCAAAAGTCAGAAAGATCTTGGTTGTGTTTTAATTGGAGCCCAGTTAACGAACTTCCTTTTTTGCAGAATTGGCAGAGAACAGACCAATCCCCGCCCATACGGTATCTTTTCCTCCATTTAAAGTACTCGTTGTAAGCCGTAATGTTCTTGTCGAGATAATGAAGGTATTCTGCAAGATCTTTCACAGTGCTGAAATCCAGAACATTGATGTAAGAACCTGGAATAGCAAGTTTGCTGTAGTCTGCTCCTCCCATCACAACTGGTACAATATTCTCGTCACCTGTGTTGCAGTAAGACAAAGTCAGTCCGTAAAAAGGCGTATCAACACCATGTTAGACCTGACAAAAATGATTAATTGTTTAGCTGAGCTTAACTCTTTGACCCATTTAACCGAAAGTATTGAAGACCATTAAACAAGCAGTAAAGCCCCTTTCAAACGGACGCAACATTGTTGGTTGTTACAAGTTGCGTCCGTTTGCATACCCTGTTACATGTTGTTGCGTGTTGTTGGGAGTTGTTGCGCAACTCCCAATATTTCTTTAGTTCCGTGATCGCCGAAGCGTAGCGCAATAATATTGCACAGCTCTCCCAACCTTGTTGGGGCCACACACGCGCATTACACATGGTCTCCTTGGACAGGGGCGTAGCTACGGGGGGGGGGGGGGGGGGTCCTGGGGTGCCCGTGACCCCCCTTGGTAGGCCTTCGTTAGAGCAAACAACCTACAATATTCAGGTAGCGAAAACGCCATAACAATATCTTGGCCGTAAAAGCCATTGTTGAAAAGCCCACTTTTTAAAGTTTGTTTTTTTGTGAAGTATTTTCGTCAACGGCTCTTGTCTTTAGTTAATATGGGCTTGGAGGTCGACATGACAATCTGGTGAGTAGCCTCTGTGACCCCCCCTTTGAAAAATCCTGGCTACGCCCCTGTTGGAGACAGGAAAGCAATAACTTCGCGTGACGGACCAACACCCGTGATGGGCTAACATTGTTGGGAGTTGTTGCATCCGTTTGCAAGCCACTACCAACACGGACGCAACAATTCTCAACATTGTTTGGTAGGAGTTGATGCATCCATTTGCACGTAGCTTAAGATTCCCGAGTTCCTTATAGACTCCCCCGACCAGCCCCTCCCCTGTTTGAATAGCAAGTTTTGAAAGAGTCCCTAAAAGTTGCATGATTAAGTTTTTTAAGTTGAAAAGAAAAAGCGACGTTTTACTCACCCAAATGTGACCAGTACTTCTCAGTAATGTAGTCTTTACACAGTGCATTTTCAAAACTGAGGTAGAACTTGTACTTTTTAATAATGTCCTTACATGATTCTTTCGGACAAGACTTTGGTTGGCCAAATTCTCTTGAACACGATCCAAATACATCAACTGCAATATATTTCTGTAGTTCATGAACAAAAAGTTTTCTTAGCTGAGGGTTGCAATTGCTAACCATCCAGGAAACAAGCTTGGTTTTTCCAACCGAAAAATCTTCCTGTAGAACGTTTTTCTGGTCTTTTAAAGGAATCTCTACGTACGAACCGTACGGTTGCCAGACATCGGAATCAACTCTGTAGGTCATGGTTATGTCAAACATGCCATTTAAGGGCTTTGTATCAGGAGTAGCTCTTGGACTTTCCATGAGAAAATATATCCAAAACTGCGAAGAAGGCTTTTTCTTCCAAATAATTCTCATGTGACTTGTACTCGGCATGTCTCTACCGTGAAACAAGACATAATCGCTTTCAGGAAACCGGCCTTTATCGTAAGTTACATTAAACAAATCTTTTGAACAGCTTCCGTTTAGCTGCGGTGATTTGCAATCTTCAGTGATCCTAAACCACCCTTGCTGGCCGAAAAAACCAGTGTAGACCAAAAGCACGGACCATTTCCTACGTACTACGCGTGTAGTGTTTAATGGTGATGAAGAGGGCACTGCGCCGTTCCCAGAGTCTAATTTCGAGATGGATGCAGATGCATCCATATTTTTCAACTTTATTTTAAGATGTAGTAGCCATCGTGGCTGAAATGTGTTTATCGATAAAGCACAGATGATGATTATCACTATTATCACAAGTGCAAGAAAACACTGCATGTACATTTGTACTTTTGTTGAAGGCATTTTTTGTAGGCTACTGAGGCCCAATACCTTTTGTCAAGACCAAAGCTAAAATTCATCAAACTTGAATATTAGCAGTTAGCAAATGAGGAATGATCGAGCATTGACTTAACGTAACTAAAAAACGCTGGGATACTTGGAAAACCCATGAAGTGGAAGCTCCTGCGGCAGCCTGAAAAAAGGATAATTTCCTGACGGTTAAATTAATTAAAAAATCAAGGGATATAATTACCTAGCACTTAAGAAACTCTGGAGAGAATGGGTACATGTAAAAGCTTTATGTGCAGTGGATTCTGGAAACGTTTGGGTGTGCATAGCTATGATTGGTCGATGGTATCCAAGGCAACCATAAACCAATCACAAGAAACGCTTGTCTATCCAAACGATCCCAGGAATCATTGCACAGAAAACTTGTCCCCATTCCCCTTAATATAATTCTTGGAATTGGGAAATGCTAATTAGAAATGTTTACAAGATTGAATCAACATAATTTTATCACTCAGGGTTTTAGCTAGCCTGAACCTCAGACGATTACTTCGAGTCTTTTTACTTCCTCAGTAACGTCTGAATCGACCGGCCGTTAATGCCGTCCAGTGACGTCGCTACTCCTTTGCTTTAATTCATGCAAAAAGTAAAATACGATTTTAAAATGGCAAACAAACGAATTGCTTTACTCTTTTTGATTGCCATTTATGTTTAACGTTTAAACTGTCAACTGCATGCGGTACTCTGAACGAATCTGTTGTAATTCAATAATCAAACTCGATCACACTCCGCTGCGCGTCGTATTTTCAATTCTCTTCTCGGTGTTTCATGCAATATATCAAACATGAGATGCAGTGTTTCATCACCAGATGAAACACCGAGAAGAGAGTTGAAAATACGACGCGCAGCGGAGTATTTTTGACGAACTTCGAGGTGTTTCATCTGGTGATGAAACAGTGTGTCGAATGTTTGATATTTCTTCTCAAACAAAATCATTTTTGAAGGAGAAATTAAGGATGCAAATACTAAGCAGTGTTTCATCCGATTTCCAAACACTCATTAAACATTAATTTCCTTTGTATTTTCTTAATGAATTATTAATGAGTTTGAGAACTGGTGATGAAACACTGCATCTCATGTTTGATATATTACATGAAACACTGCATCTCATGTTTGATATATTACATCAAAAGTAGGTTGAGTTTGATCGTCTGGGTGAACGTAGTCCTGAATAGGAAGAGTATTGGCCGTCTGTCAGTTAAGCTGTGATGTTATTGGCTATGAAGACGGGTAATGTAGTTGGTGCGTTTCGATCCGTAATTATACATAATTATGCTAATGTTTGGACAAGCAGCCAATCAAAATCACTACCCGGTTTTCGGTTAGTGACGTCACTGGATGGCATTAATGGCCGGTCGATTCAGACGTAGCTGAGAGAAAAAACGACTCGAAGTAATCGTCTGAAATTCAGACTAGTTTTTAGCCTGGAGGGAGTTTGAAGCCCGATTAGTGGATTCCTCTTCTGACCTAGAGGCAGTCAGTCGGGTTGTGGAAACGACGCGAAAAACGTTTTCAAGCACGGTCGGAAGAGCACCAGGGTCCGCGAGACTCACCAGATCCAGTTTCCAAATTACTCGGTCAAAGCCGGCTTCTGATTTGGCACAAAATGCACGAAGCACGGCGCCGGGGGTGGGGGGGAGGGGCTACTCAACAAATTTCGTTCGGGGAGGCATCGCCCCAGGGTCCAACCCCTTGCCCTTTTATATTCCATTTGTGACAGAAAAGGCACCCTTACCCTTTTCACATACCTAGAGACGAAGTCTTTGAGGAAGTAAGCGACTCGAAGACATGTCTGAAATTCAGGCTAGCCGTTGGCGCATAAAGTTCAATTGTCGACGTGAACGTTAAATCTGCCTGAGATGATATGAAAGAAACCAGTTTATATACAGCTATTTCAAAAAACGTTGTCTGAAGAAACTGAGCAAAAAGTTTAAGCCAAGACAGAAGGGTAATATGGGATTTTTAGCATGACCTGCTACAGGTTTTATAGGAGTTTTGGGGCCACTCAAGTATATCCCTGAGAACAGTATAGAACGTCTTTCTGTAATTGAGAGTATTTCTAAACGTTGGGCAGCTCTTAAAACAGAGGTGGTTGGCGAGCCTTCAAACAGTGGGAAGCTTAAGCAAATAAAATGGTGACAAAAGAGACCATGAACAACAATAGGCTTAAATTGGCAAAACAACAACTAAATTTGCATGTGCATCACGCTTCTTTGTCCGTGGCCGTTGTTACCCGACTACGGCTTGAAATGTCTCATGTTTTGTAGGGGAAGTGAACAGCAGACCACAATTTTCTTTTCTTTTCTTTTCTTTTCTTAACTAAAAAACTAGTCCTATAGAATTCATTTCCAGAGGAATCGCCATCATTTAAAAAATTTAAAGAGGTGGAATAAAGGCGATGTAGTTGTCCATGCATTCTCACATGCTGGTGTAGTGCAAAATATTACCTGCAGTAGACTTTGGCTAGCTTTAATTAATGCTTGAGTAGTTCCTTGCTAATTAGCTGAACAAAATCGCTTTCAAAGATGGGAATAAGCAAGACTGCACTTCGACTGAAACGTAATTTTACCTTACCTACACCACAAGCTACACGATAAATTATTTGCCGACGCTTACCTGATCCAGCCAGGCGAGAAAAGATGAAATAGGCGCGGCGTAATAATTGTCATAATAAATAGTAAGTTTCGGTTAAGCAATTTGTTTTATTCTATTTGATTTGGAATATTTTCGCAGTCGTGATATATAGACAAATTTTAGGCCTGTTTTTTCTTAAAAAAGAATAAAATCTGTAAGTAATATATATCTTCTCAGTTCATTTCCAAATGACGTATCTAATTTTATCGTAATTTTGCTAGTAGGTATAGACACCATTGTAAGATTTTGTTCATAGCCAAGCCATGCCAGATTATTAGAGTTATGGTCGGTTTATTTTATGCTTGTGACTTTGTTTCCTTGCAATTACTCGAGTAGCATTTACCAATTTGTATTTATAGCAGCAAAAATCGACCGACTCATTAGTATAGACTGGAAGCATATTATAGTCTTTGTTATTTCGCGAGCACTTCGACGAAATGAAGGGTTTCATATCGAATATGCTTGCGCATAGGATCTTTTGGATAGAGGTGCCACGATACTCAGCTTTCAGTCGTCGTTACATTACTATTAGCGGTTTATTAGAAAGGAGAAAAGTTTCAGGCTAACCACAATCCTTGGGCAAAGTAGTTAGTTGTTTGTTAGCGTTCAACTGGAAGTACAGTGAAAGTAATTTTCCCACCTGACTTGATAAAAATGTGTCCGCAGCCACCAGTTAGTATATGATCACTTGATTGCAAAGAAAATTCAAGTTCCGTTTCAATATGAAGTTCACTAATATGGAAAAGATAACGAGTTGATCAACAAGAACGCGTTATGCAAATTCTTACAATAAAAAGAAAAGCTATTTGTATTTATGCAAGGCTTAGCACGAGAGCAAGTGTTACGTCACGTCACAAGAAACACCAGCCCCAAGCCCGCGAAGATTGACATTTCCGAACATTTCTCGGAAATGAATCAAAACCTAGTTAGGCGCATTGTTCTATACTCTGTTATAAAATAACTAAGACAGTAAGCGCGCTCTGATTGGCTGAGAGGAGTGTTTGCATGAGAGTATGTAAACATGGTTGTGGCGTCAAGATTTTTGCTTTTCGGGCGCTGATTACGCAAGCACGAATTTTTAGAAGTTTTCAAGTTCAAAACTCGTCAAGTTTACTTTATTAAGGGCCTGTTTACATGGAGTGGGGGACCCCGGTCTAGTAGGGTAGGTTTCTTTTGTTTTGTGTCCCCCAGGGCGTGAAAACAAAAGAAACCAACCCCACTAGACCGGGGTCCCCCACTCCATGTAAACAGGCCCTTACCCATTCCTTCTTTGGCTGAAACTTGGAAAATCGTTACCAAGTAAGTGTGTCAATTTTTTTTCGCTTAAGGTGACATTTCAAGCGAGAAAAGTCCGTATTTTGGAAAGCATCATTTTGCAAAACAAGAACTGATTACGCGTGCAAGACTTCGTGGACAAGACTTTGCGACTGGTAAGAATTTCTCTTTTAATCACTGCCATACAAAGGGTTTTGCGTCTTTTCGCGGGAAAGTTTATTTCATAAAAGCAATAGAAAACCTTTTCCCTGTGTTTGCATAGCCTGATATAAACACTCGAGGCGTTGGGAGAATTCTCGACAGTTATATGCAAACCCTCGACTTCGTCTCGGGTTTGCATAACTGTCGCGAATTCTCCCAACCCCTCTTGTGTTTATATCAGGCTATGCAAACACGGAAAACGTTTCTATTGCTTAAATGGACCATAGAAATGACGTCAAAATGTTGAAAACTTAGCAGTGAATAACTACTCATCTGCGGCTCGTGGTTCCGTGACTTGAGTTTTAGGGCCTGTTTACATGGAGATGGGGGACCCTAGGTAGGTGAGGGAAACCCGCTTACCCGCCTGTCCAAACAATCTCTCATATTAATTTGATCGCGTTTACATGATATGTAGGGTGAAACTATATGGACAGGCGGGTTACCCCTCCTAAGCGGGGTACCAAATCTACCTGGGGTCCCCCATCTTATACGTCATCTGTATGGTCGATAAGCCGTACAGACCATGGAAAATTGACGTCAATTTGTTAATTCGATATTTTAATAGCGGAACATTTTAAAATATCATTTTGGCGGAACACCGAATTTGTCGTGGATCGGGAATGCCACATTCAGATCACAAGCTCAGATCATTCAGAATATGTCTAAGAAGAACGTTTGTGGAAAAACACGTTCCTTTAATCATGTTAATGTCCTTCTTGCTTTACATGACGTCATCAAAATTCAGACTAAAGAATTATCAATTGACTGAGGTTTCACCGTCATGAAGAATAGGAATAGCTAAAATAACTATATTTTTAACAAATCTTCACTTCTAAAGGGGTCTTGTGATAGGTGCTCTTCAAGAGCTATAATGCTGTTGGTGCTCTTGTAGTCCTGAAGAGTCTGAGTGACGCGGTTAAAAAAAGAGATTTTTTGTTTTTGCCTAGGAGTGGGGGGGGGGGGGGGGGAAGAATTTTGCCGTCTGAACTGTCCTTGTAATAAAAAATTGCTACTTTCAAGTTTATGAATTCCTCGAGATACGAGTTAACGCTTTTCGTAACAAAACTCAGGGACAATATTGGTTTCCGCCCGCCATGTTGTTACCCCTCTCTGATGGGCACCAACATGGTGTCTCCTTATAAAGATCTATAAATTTGGGTGAATTATTTCTCCGAATATCACGCACTTGAAAAATTGCACCGACCTGAATCTTGGCGAGGGTCTTTGCATGTTTACCTCCATATATTCTTTTACCAGATTGTGGACTCATTCTATTAGACGGTTTTGATTTGAAATTTTTAAGGCGTAAAAAGTATGTTTCGTGGGAGTGCACCGACTTTGCTTTTCAGCTAGTTTACAGGCACTCCACTCAAATAATAAATTAGAGACAAATGATGATTAATAAAATAGTACATAACAAAGACCTCAACTGCCAGGAGGCAATCAATAGAGTGTTTTCACTCACGTGGCCAACATCTATGCAAATTTATTGGAACAAAAAAAAGCGTTTGCATAACAAAAGAGTTCAACTCCCACAGGATTGTCTTGGTACACCAACATGGCCGCCGTTTCATTGTTTTCGGAACACCAATATGGCCGCCGTGACGTCATGTCAAAACGCTCTGTACTATTTAAAACATGATTCAGGGTTTGAACCGAGGACCACCGAGGAACACTCGGAGCGGGACGCGAACCCGAAACCGCCAGCGCGAGATTGTCCGAAGTGCAGACCACTCGGCCACGCTACAACAGACGTTTTAGGCGCTAGTCTGTCTCGAATGGTTACGATTTTTAGACTCCTTGCATGACAAGAAACAAACTAAAAGGACAAAGATCTTGGGAACTTTTTTTATTTACAGCAGGTATACTCGAGTTAAATAAATCATTAATGTCATTACTATAGCTATTATTAAGATAAGAGACATTAGAAAAAGAAAATATTCTGAAAATTTGCTGCTATGAGTCCGCATGTTCAGCACTAATCGATCTTTCAGGTCACAGTTTCCTTGTGTCACCCAGAAGTCTGTAAGTTCTGTGTGACCTCTTAAATCACTCTCGGAACTCAAGACTTCGCAGAAAGAGCAGAACGTCTGCAACGTGATTTTGCGATACTTTTGCCGCCATTTGAAGTACTCATTATAAGCGGTGCTGTTCCTGTCGAGGTAGTGAAGATAATCTGCAAGATCTTTCACAGTTTTGAAATCCAGGACGTTGATATAGGAACCAGGAATGGCAAGTTTGGTGTAATTGGCACCTCCCATGACTACTGGTACAACATCTTCATCCCCTGTCATATGAAAAGTAAAAACGTTGAACGAAAATTTAGCACTTTTGACCGAAAAAACTTGGCTAGTTCTAAATGGGACTGGTTATTTTGCGAGTTGTGAAGTTGCTAGTTGCGAGTTGCTAGTTGCGAGTTGCGAGTAATGGAAAGTTGATGACCTGAGGTCTGTATATTTTCTGTCAATTTAAAGTGTCAAGTAGTTAAATCCGCTTCGAAAATTTGTTGATTCGTAAAAGATACATCTTGTGACTAGGGAAGCTCCTGTTTTTGAATTTTTTAGCTAGTCGGACCAAGCACCTGACAGCGCTTTAGTCACAAGATATAAAAAGATATCCCTTCGAATTTCTTTACTGAGCTCGTCAATTTTCCATTATTCGCAACTGCCTCATTCGCAACTCGCAACTCCACTCGACTCGCATTCTACGCACACCCGTTATAAATGTAGCTTGATGAGCAACTACGAAAAACTAATTAAAACCAGGGGAAAACGGTGTTGCTCACTATAAGACCAGGCTAAGTTTCTATCGTTCACCATTCTGTAGAACCTTCTTACGGCGCACACCCTTTCTTCCTTAGTATACATTTTTTGCGTCCAATTTTAGTATTTCTTTCATATAGTTTTACCATTGTATGCCAGTTGAAAGTCTTTTGGGGCTTCTGCTTTGTTTTCATCTCCCATCATTAAACAATATCATTAAACTAAATTAACTAAACTAAACTCTCACTGTTTTCAAAAGTTGAGCTGGTCTCTTTGTTATGCATGTCCAATACTCCGGACAAATTTATGGATAGCATTGTATTGTATTGTGTTCACATTACAATACTGAACAAAAGCATAACGATAAAGAACGAAGCAACACAATGAGAAATTTAACAAAGCCATGCATAGATTTTTCGGTATATTAGAGGTAAAAAATACGAGCAGTGTTCAGGAGAACACTTTTCCGTCAAGAGCCAATCTGCCGCTGACGTCGACTGAATTTGATTTTCACGATCAATACAACCCCTGCACTGTACCGAATTTAAAAAATTCTCATTCAATACACACCAAAACAGCATACCTAAGTGTCCCCAATACTTTTCAGTGATGTAATCTTCACACAGGGCATTTTCAAAAGCTAGTAAAAACTTGTAATGCCTGGTAACAATTCTGCAAGATTCGGTGTGGCGTGGGCAGTCCCTCGCTTCACCAAATTGTTCCGAGCAGCGTCCATACACATCAACTGTGATGTATTTCTGCAATTCATGAACGAGCAACTTTCTAATCGGTGGCCTACAGTTGCTTACAGGCCATATAGTCCATGGGCCAATCCTGATTTTGGTACCAATTCGAGGGACAAAGGATGATTGCTGCGAATTGATAGCACTTAAGGTGGACATTGAAAATTTGTATGATAACCTTTCTGTAGGAGTAGCTTTCAAGATATTTTTTTCATGTAAAAGTGCCGGAAATGACCTTCGAGGATACTAAACGTGCACTTAAAATGTACTATATCTTTTGTAGTTTAATTTATTATGAGAGACATGAGAAGTTTTTTGTTGCGTTTTTTTTATCGCCAAAATATTATTTGTTCTGAATTTAACCAAAGTAGAGCGTGGAAAACTCAAAAGTAGCGTCCGAATTGCATTATGGGTAAAATCCAAAATGGCGGCTACCATGGCAAGGGTAGTGGGTTCTTGATTTGCCGGTTTAATAGACATTTTACCATGTAAAACGCAATAATTTCAAGAAAAGTCAGCAAAATCATCTAGTTAATAAAGCGCTTAAACTTTTTGAGGCAAAAGTCTTTGAACTTTTGACTTAATAAAAAGAATTTTGGAAATACTTACAGTTTTTGTACAATGTTCACTTCGATAATCCGATATGTATTTTGCTCATATCAATCATAAACATCTGTTTATATATTTATAAATTTTGAAATATAATCTTATTTTAGGAATGATCAACCTGTTGCAGTCAACATTATTTGAATTATCGGTTATTCGGTAATGAAAACTCAATATGATATGCCAATTTTTAATACATAGATACATATGGTTTACTTAAACACGATAAAATCATCAGTCTGAGAAGGTTAAGCGAAGTAAAAAGGATATAAAGAGTACATACACCTGAATGGCTTACATGATTGCCCTTTGCTGGGAAACACAAAACAAGAAAGCTAACTGGTTTACTTCCTTTTTAAATTGACATAGCGATGTTATTCTTCGTATGTTTTTTGTGGTAACTCATTCCAAATCATGGCACCGCTATATAAAAAAAAAAAAACTTTTGGAAGTCCAGACTTTCGTAAATTGTAATATACCGTATGTGCTGTTATGTCCCTGTTTATTGTATTTGCATTGCGACTTAAACGCTGAAAAATCTGATACAAAAAGGGTCCTCATCTAAGAAGGAAACCAAACCAGAAAAAGAAACCAAAGGTTCAACAATGAAGATCTCCAATATTCAGAAAGCTGCGGCTGACATCCGCGATGCTATTCTAAACAAAGAAAGCAAAATGTCATAGCCACCGTGCCCTTCAGAGCTCAACGACAGTGCCTTTTTGCATACCTTGCTGACTGGCAGCAAATATTCGTTAGAGATAATCTTCTCAAAGAGTCCAGCGGTTGATGAAGTCGTTCGCGCAAGACCTGTTATTTGGAGTAACCAGAGGGAGGATTAAGCCACCTAAACAAATTCTTCTGTGGTATGCTGTAAAAACTCTCACAAACGATGTAGAGCTAGTGTCTATACTAAACCGTTATGGTCATAGTATTTCTTATTCCCAGCTTGAGTATGCAGGTGAGCGTCAAGGCCCTAAGCCAAGAACATATGTTGAAGTAAATTGCCAGGAAGCGTTAGAAAATACCCGAAGGAAAAACCTTTTGTGGGTTTTAGTGCGCCTTCTTTCATTTCTCTCACGCAGCCAGATCGGATTACAGCACATTGATTGTGGTATTAGAAGATACAGATGTATTTATTCTTTGAGTGTCATTCAAGTGCTTCAATAGTTTTAAGTGTGGAACACAAACAAGAGTTAGATACATCAGCATCACGAGTATAGTGCAAGCCATAGGTCATAATTTGTGCAGCAGTCTCCTTGGCATGCACGCTTATACTGGTTGCGACACAGTAAGTGCTTTTTCTGGACGGGGTAAGATTGGTGCACTTTGAATTGTCAAAGAACAGAGATCCTTTCAGGAAATGTTTGACCTCTTAGGAGTGGAATGGGAATTCTCAGATAATCTATTCCAGATGCTTCAGAATTTCACCTGTCGTATGTACAGTTCCCGCCCAGGGACAAACAGCATCAATGAGCTAAGATATAGATTGTTCTGTTCAAAGAGATGTAACATCGAGTCCGACCAACTACCGCCTTGCGCTGATTGCCTGTATAAACATGCGTGTCGAGCAAACTAGCAAACAGGAATGTGGAGGCGAAGAATTGAGAACTGCCCCGAAATTCCGAGTCCCTTAAGACATGGCTGGATTCAGGATGAGAACAAGTTAGGGATTGATTGGATGAGTGGTCAGCCAGCTCCCGCAACAGTTTTACAACTACTTTCTTGTTCTTGCACCAAATCTTGTATAGGCTCCCGAACTATAGCTGCCTTGCAAATGGTCTTAAGTGCACAGACAAGTGCCGGCTCTCCAATTGTGACAACAGGCGAGAAAACAAGCTGTCACAGTAGAAGTCGATGCTGACGAGCACTAGAATACGTGGTCTGATTCTGTTTTTCAGCATTATTTCCCTTGGCTGTCGACATGATAAATAAAATGTGTGTGGATTTATTGACCACAGAAGAATATAGTCATTGCTAGTCGTTGCTACATTTAAACATATGACTTGCCAAATGTACACCCAAAATACATAAAAAACAAGTGGTCATTGTAAGAGGAATTATAACGTTTTGCATGTCAACCTCGGATGTCCAAAAAGCATGACTTCACAGAAAAACCACAATTAGTACCGGTACTTTTGCTAGAGATATGGAGAAATCTCTAGCAAAGCGGAAAAGTTTGTATCTATGGTGTTTCAGTTTACAGCTTTAAGAGCAGCTTTTTTCACAGCTTGAATATGAGGATTTTCCATGTTCCTTTCAGTTTTGATCGTTTTTGGGCACTTTAGGGGACAAAATTGGCATGTTTGGAAATCAAAGATGGCAGATCCAATATGGCCGCCAAAAAGGTAATTTCATATTATAGCAGCGCCATAGGAAGCTATAACACCTGAGTCAATCTAGTATCCAGTTGTCATCTAGAACTATCATTTAACAGATTTTTCAAACAATTAATCTTAATTACTTTAGTTTATATCGACCCTCTGGTTCAAAAGGCTACTTTTCTACGTTACCATGGCAACCAAAACCAAAATCCATCTAATTTTGCTTCAAAAACCTCGAAAATCACTTGCAAAACAGTGGTACCATTTAATCATCTAGACGTGACCCAAAACATGAGAAAAACATGAGTAAAAACTTATTTACGTACATTTATTCGACATTGTTGAAAGCTGAGTGACGTCACTTCATCACGTGATAAACCCTATAAAACTACTCATTTGACGTGGTTATCATACAATGAAATAAACTAGAGGAGTCATAGTTTTTAAAAATATAAGCCACTCTTTGTCCCGCTTTTTGGTACCAAATCGTCAAATTTGGGGTCCTGGCCCATGGACTAATATAACCAGTTTGTCCTTGCCGATGGAAAAATCATGTTGCGAGAGGTTCATGAATGGAATTTCCTCGTAAGTTCCATAAGGAAACCAAAACTCGGAATCTGTCCGATAAGAAAAGATCAAGTCGAACATGCCGTTAAAACGCGATGTATCGGGGGAAGTTATCGGACTCTCCATTAGAAAATAAATCCACAATTGCCCAAAGGGTTTTTGCTTCCAGATCTCATTTAAGTGCTCTATGCTAGGCAAGTTACTAGCGGCGTGAATCAAGACGAAGTCGCTGTCATAAAATCGTCCTTTATCGTAGGTGACCTCAAACTTGTCTTTTCCGCAAGGAGTTTTCCTTGTTCTTGGCACGGAACAATCATCATCAACATTAATCCACTTCTTGTTGCCGAAGAATTCATTATACACCAACAATAACAGAGTCCTCTGTCGAGTTTTTGTTAACATAAGGGATGTCACGTTTCTATACTTCTGAAGTACTTTAGTTGTTGAAGGTTTTTCTGCTTGCCTAAATTCAAAATTGACAGAGAAGTACAAAACTAACATAGCGATCGGAAATACCAGAAGAAGAAGCTTCGCTTTCCTTGCCACCATTTTTTGTAGCCTGAACATAGTTAATGGAGGTGACTGGTTATGAAGCCCGGCAAACATCAAAGGAGCAAACAAAGATGCCGAGATTTATGTTAGAAGGTCCACGACCCTGCCCAATCTTTTGTTTTGCGTTCATACGTTATGCATGAATTACGTAACCAGCACGTTTCTATTGGTTAGTTCCTCAGTACGGAGTAAACAACTATTGTGTTTTGTGCAGGGTCAAGAGGGTCTCAATGGGGTTAACCGATAGGCGTAAAACGGCCAAAAATTTAGCCGATAGCCGTAAAAATTGAAAAATTTTAACCGTTAGCCGTAAATAGGGTAAAAAAGAGTTAACCGTAAAAGAAAGTGTTTCCTAGATTTGCCAATTTTAAGGAAGATACTAAACTCACTTATGGTTCCGTTTTTTATTTCCCGGCTAGTGTGATTCTGTACGCACGTTAGGCGAAGCGCCTTAACCAAGCTTGGGATTAATTATAATTAGCAATTTTCCGGAGGTCGTGCCCTCGAAACACTTATAAAACAACACGCAGAGATGTCACTGTTTGTAAAACACGTTGCCGATAAACAACATTTCCCTGTTTTTCTCTGACGCTACGGTAGACATTGCCATGCCTAGTCCCTGTACGGCGTCTTGCCACGCAATCTCGGTCAAGGCATTTCGGTGGCGAACTCGCTCGGACCACGTGACCCGAAACGCATTAGCCGCACGTAATAATGCGGCCTACGGACAAGGCATCGGCAGACAGTCGTTCCGTACAGTCCTTCACTATCATTAAAAACACCGGACACGGGAATTTTGTTATTGGCCGTTTTCACACTAGAGCTAGAAATGGATCATCCGTCTGGGACTAGCCTGTGTACAGTCGCGTCCTCCCCACAGACACCCCTTCTCCGAAATTTTCTGAGTGGAGGGGGCGGCTGTACACAGGCTATCTGGAACGGATAATCCCGTCTTCAAAAGTTAGGCGGATTGTTCATTCAAAATTAAAACTATTCCATTTTCAAATTAAGACGTATTACCTATCTGACGCGAATCATCAAAAGGATAACCCATCTCACACGAATAACCCTTCTCTAGTGTGAAAACGGCCATTTCTGTTATAATGAATGTCGCGCCCCGGCCTTGAGTTGGGCGTTCGCGTGTCTGCTTTTGCTTTTTCACAAAGATTATTTTCAAATTGACTGTTGACATTTCTAAGTGTAAAATAATATTAAAAGTGGAATACTTTATAAAAAGTATGATCTATCAAATGTTAAACTTTTTCGAAAGAATAGCTTATTTCATCCCGAGATGATCCGAAGACCTTTATTCAAAAAAATATAGGTTAATTAATATTTAATTTTTGGAAACAAAAGAAGTTAATTTTTAACTTTTTCGTTAACCGTAACTGAAAAAAATTAACCGATAGCCGTAAAAGAGCCAAAATTTTAGCCGATAACCGTAAAAGACACCACCCCATTGTCACCCTCGGTCAAGGCCAAAAAAGAGAACAAAAACATACAACAAAGAACTTTGTCGGGTTTCATAACCATTCCCTCTATTAACTATGGCCTGAATACAGGCTCACGGGAAGCGTGATCGCCTAATTATTTAAATGGAGACAACTCATTCACGTTACGCGACACGCTTAATTTTTCAGATAGATGTTAATTTCAATAACTGACTTGAAATCGAGCCTAGAGTATGCCGTCCAGTGCGGGTTAAAGTTATCTCCGGTTTACATGCAAATTTCACAGATAGGGTTACCCTATCACCCGGGTCAACTTTACCAGCGTTGCTGACATGTTTCGTCATGCGTGACATTCTTCGTAATGTTCAAGATTTGAGTTGAAACAGAGGTTGGACACGGTCCGCAACGCATCATGGGGCGAATTATCGAATGGCTCGTCCTTGGAACCTCCAGTTACCGCTACCCTGCGAACAGAGTTTTCTCTCCTCCACGGCTTTTAGCGTAAAAAGCCAACTACGCGACAGACTAGCGCGGCGAACGACTTCGTAATCGACTTAGTAAATGCTAAAAGCCATGCAGGGTAGTTACCGGAAAAGTTAAGCTCACAATTGGACAAATGAAGATTTTATTTTACTCGGATTGAGTGCTATAAATCTGTCTTCTTTTCAAATCAACAACAGAGTCTAGGATTTCTTTGAATCATAGCGTAGAACTGACGAACATGGAGCTCAAGTAATCACAATTAGTGCTCGAGAAGTTGAAATTCAAGGTGTCTAATTCTCAGCAACTGTTATAAAGTTAACGTTATTTTTGTAAGAATTGTACGTGTCTGAATAGAAATCTCTGCCGGAGTGGGTCATGGGAGACGGCAAATCAATCTTACGAGCTTTTAATGCGCTCTAAGATTGTTTTAAAAATATTTTATAGTATTTTAATTTGATAAAATACAGTTTTTTTGACAGATGTTTTAAATGTGTTTAAAAGTTTGCTTTTTCTACCTACTGTAACGTACTTAAACAATTTTTATAGGGTGGAATAGCAATTTTTGGCGCTCATAGGGCAAAATAAAAAGAAGCAGAAAAAAAGGTGAAACTGTGAGGGATGACCCCTCAGTTTTACAGTTACAGAAAATTCAAAGTTTTGCAAAAAATTAGGAAAATCCTTCGCTTGTACTAAATATGAATTCACAAGATTGAATACAGCTATGTTGACTATAAAGTCTTGACAGTAAAAGCAATATATATATAACAGGTAGGGCGTATTATTCGTCACAAACAGCAAGCAACCAATCTATTGCGCCCCTTTTGTGGGTGTCAGTATTTAATTTATAAAGCTTTTAGCTAGCGGAGAAGTAAGAGCTCAGTTCTGGCCTGTCGAATTGATAGTTCAATTTACATTTTCACATTCGCTTATGTTTTCGTAGGTATTTCTCTCACCAACTGGACTGTGCTGATCTCGGCAGTTGTTCTAGGCGATTCCTGCTCACTTAACTGACAAATCATCTTACAGAAAGTTGTTTTTACAATAAGACGGATTTCTCGAAATCTCCAGCAATAAACGAGAATGTTTACAGAAGAATTGAGATAGATTAAAAATATCGTGATGTAAAAAGCGATAATAAATGCCATACTAGACGTAAAAACATTCAATAAAATCCCGCAAAACACATTTGGTATATAGCAAGCAAGAAATAATGCATACACGAAAAATGCGTTATACGCTGATCGCTTAACTCGAGCAGTGTTTAGCGTCTCCACATCAATCGCAACTTGTCTTTGGCAGTGAATTTTATTTTGATGATATCGTGCTATTCTGTAGATCTTAAAATAAGCTGCAGTCGTTACCGAAATCCCCAGCAGTTCAAGCACAACGGCCACTATATCGTTGTAATTCGGAAGCGCAATATAGACCACTGTGACTAGGAAACTTGTTAACCACATAATTCCAATGACAGCCTCGACGCGTTTGCATGTTACTAATTCATGATATCTCAGATGAAAGGATAACGCGAGAAGACGGTCCACAGCAGTAAAAACAATGGATAAAAAAGATGCTACTGAGAATAAATAGGCGGACGATAAATAGATGGTGACTATCGTCGGACAAAGGGAAGCCTGAAAGTTGTAGCTTCGGCTTTCCACGTTGTTTAGTATCACAGCAATGATAGCGCCATGCATTGGTTGAACAGACAGTCCCACGGCAAGATCCGATACAGCAAGACTTAAAAACAATCTTTTTAAACTCTCAGGTACCGAGGAAGCTTT
Organism: Porites lutea; assembly: GCF_958299795.1. Taxonomy (NCBI): domain Eukaryota; kingdom Metazoa; phylum Cnidaria; class Anthozoa; order Scleractinia; family Poritidae; genus Porites; species Porites lutea. The sequence continues at coordinate 1,698,405 of NC_133205.1, read as the reverse complement.
CCACAAAGCAGTAATAACAAGTACATTTCCAAAAATCGCCACGATGCAAAATAAGAAATTGAGAGCACATAGTGAAACCATGAATGCTCCGTGAAATTCGGCTAATTTTATAAGTTCTTCTAGTCTTTTGTTGCATATCTGGATTTTCATATTTTGAGTCAGAGGGTTTTATCAGGTGTGCAGAGCGCCAGAAAAATTCAAAAAATAAAAACTTAGCATTGAAGCATAATTATTAGTCTACTTGCTAAAAACATGCCGAAGAGAAGGTACTTATAATTATTCTGTACACGTCTTTTAATTTTGAGCCTTATTTACTTAAGAAGAAAAATGCTATTTGCAAAATAAAAAAAATTGGGTTAAAAAACTGCATTTGTAATGAAAAGAAAATTCGCCTCCCTTTTATGCGTCGTTATGTTTTTGCAAGCAAGTGACGAGTCTGACAACAACATTACGAAGCAGAAATAAAGATTAAAATTGAATTAAAAATGTTTACGTAGAGGCAGTTGTAAAGAAAATGGCAATAATGTACGAATGTTTTGTTAGTATTCGCTCGTATAATGCCTTGACACTTCCAGCTCTGCGTAACGAATTTATACACAAAGGAACTACAACAACTGAATGCGCTCAATCGTATATGAAGCAGATGGTGTGATTGAATATTCTGGAAGGGTTAAGTATAGTACATCCTCAGCTGTCCTTGAGCGGTTGTCTTTCGGGACACAAGAGAGATTTTCCATTCTGTTGTGATCAGTTTAGACAGGTTTAGAACTGAGTAGGTTAAATGGATATGCCTGTTAAACAAATTGGAAAGCACAGCTGTATTCACCAACTACCGTACGTCAAAATATTCGTCTAATTTAATTTTGAAAAATAAAATTTAATATAAATTGCTCATTATAGCCCTTTAGCACTGACCGGCGCAGGAAACGAGAACGAGGAGTCTAAAAAAACTGAATGAACTGTTTTTTTTTTTACAGGATCTGAGCCCCTTGGGTCTATTAACTCATATTGACTTGCCTTAAAAAAGCCGCCTGCATGAAGGGCATCAGATTTTCTTAAACAGAATCCCTTAAAAGTGAAATGACACTTGTCTTAAATGAAAACGGCTCCATGCTAAGGAAGGATATAGTCTTGCTGAGATGCACAAAAAAAAAAAAAAACAAAACAAAACAAAAAATAGTATCTAACGAAAACACTAACATTTCCTCTTAGGAAATTAAAGCTTCTTGCACTTTGTTCTTCGTACATTACGTATGGAACTGACGAGGGAGATTTTTAGCTATTTTTTGAACCCTTTCCTTATCCTACATATTTGGCTTAAGCAGTGATGGACGAATTTAGTTGCAATCGCCTTTTGCTTACATCTAGAGAGAGCTATGCTTGCCTCCGGCGACTGGGTCTGGACGTTTTAAGCTAAATACCGTAAAATTCTGAAAATAAGCCCCTCCATCTATAAACCCCTCCAAATATAAGCCCCCCAAACCGGTAACGTAAAAAACCCTGCGTTAAATCGCCCCTGCAAATTTAAGCCCCTGGGGGGCTTGTAATTGGAAAATTGCGCTCAAATACAAAGTAAAACAAAGCAAAAACTACTTCCAACTATAAGGCTATCCCAATCGATTTTGAGACGCAGATATGAGCCCCTCCAAAAATAAGCCCCTCAAAAAGGGCTTTTGAAAAATACAAGCCCCGGGGCTTATTTTCGGAATCTTACGGTAGCCGCAAAATAGCCATAAATTGTTTTGTAAAACGCACTTTAATATTTAAACTCTTGCGTCATAATTCTTAAGGATAAACCAAAAGAAATATGGCACAAGAAACAAAATTAGAAAATTAGTCAAATGCTTGGGAAGCTTACAATTGTAGCTCCCTAGGACACCTTCCCTCATGCCATGATAGCCGCTGATAATGTCTCCGTGAAAACGTAACCTGTGTGTATAAAAATTGACATCATTGGCAATGACAGAGTAGCCAGTAGCAGCAGCATGAGGTCGATTTGTTTGTTGACCGTGTTTATTCGAATAAGCGCCCAACCTCGAATTAGCGCCCACCTCGAATAAGCGCCCATTCTAAAGGCAGGAAAAGTTAATAAGCGCCCAGCCTCTAATAAGCTCTCATCCCACCCCCTCCCCCTCCTTACTAAACCCCTGAGCGCCCACCCTCACTTCACCCACTTGAGTGACAATGAGATTGAATTTCAAATTGAATAAAGTACTAATAAGAGACTTCCCCTAAGACGGAGTTTTCTTCAGAGTATTTTACTGAAATCTTGCTTTGTTACTTCTTCGCGTTTTGTTATTAGCATTTACTGTTTTGTTGAAAAATAAGCATACTACACTTGCTGAAAATGGTGAAAATTTAATAAACGCCCAGTCCCGAATAAGGGCCCACCTCAAATAAGCGCCCACTCTCAAGGTCCAAAAATTTAATAACCGTCCAGGGTGGTTAATCGAATAAATACCGCCGGCTGTAATTTTCTGTTTAGCTTACTTAATTAAAACTATCTATTTCGACTGACTGGTCATAACATTAAGACTAATGCAAAAGGAATTGGTTTTGAAGACTTCCAAAAATGTCAACAACAAAAAAATGAATAAAAAAGTCAGTTGGTGGTATCGACCCTGTAAGCTGGGTTATATTCTGCGAGCAGAGGTTTCTGTCTTGCATGGCTTTTAGTGTTTACGAAGTCGTGCGCGTGACTACGCGACTGACAAGCCACCCGAACGACTTTCGTAAACGCTAAAAGCCATGCAAGAGGTAGGTCGGTTATCTTTCAATCTTTTTGTTTACACATAGCATGCAAACACGTTACCGGCCCGCAATCAATATATTTTCTTCTCAGGTACCCTCACTTTTCAAGGGCAAAATTAATATTACGATATTTCGAGTAGAAAGAATGACTCAGTAAAACGGGTACCTTTTTAAGAACTGGTCTCGATAGTAGTGAAGAATGACGTTGTTTCTATGGTTAATTAACAAACTTAAAGAAAAGTTGGATCGGGAAGAAATTTATAAGCTCATTAACGCAACTCCTTCAATGAATATCTAAGATATTGAGTGGGTTGAGGACAGTATTTCGTTGTTTTTGAGAGTATTTTGAAGTAACCCAAATTTGCATAAGTTTTATCAGGCATTCTTCGGCGTACGTGCAGTGGACGCCCTCTCTATTTTTTACTACTTATTAAAGAACACTCTCCGGAATTACGATCTAATCGCAGAAAACAGATCCCTAAAAAAAATCTTCGGACAATAATAGAAGTTTAAAATCTAGGTTTGGTGTCTAGACTATAAAGGTAAGTGATAGTGGCTGTCTTAAAATTTAGCAAATATTGTTTTCGTCAACGCTATTTTATCTCGCTTTAATTTTCCGTAGTAGTGTAAATCACGTTCTTCGAAGCATAATTTGAAGAGTGATTCCCCTTAAAGAACTGATTTTGGACAACACTAAAAGAACGGGTTGGGGCATTAATGAAGAGCGAGTATATTAAAGCGAAGTTTAATCATGATCAGTACATATTTCACTGCTGAGGTTATCTCTGATGGTCGCTAATAACTATTATCAAGCAACAAGCGCACGTTATTAATAATATGACATAAAATATCCATCTGAATAGAAAGAGGAAAAGGCTTTCCACGACAATACAAAATGACGTAAAAAGTACACATCTTTGGATTACAGCCCGAAGCTACGTCCTTTAATAAAATTCGAAACGTGAACCTAATTCACTCAGTGTGTTGAAGCTTCTCAATTTAGACAAACAGCTCATGTCTTCAAAAAGCTTACGGACCAATTATGAGCAGGTTTTTAATTACTTGGTACTAAGAAACTCAACACTCAGAATTGCCTTCAACTTACACATTTTGCTTTGTTTGCTTTTGTCCACCTGTTTTTGATCACAAAAATAAGGTTCCATTAGTGAATCATACTGACTATGGGAGCACTGTTCTGCAATCAGAAGTTGGAGGAATATCATGTTCTATTGCATCGACACAGACCTGTCTTGCTGGCGTTTTGTGTTTTGAACTTAGGATTTGCAGTCCTAGCAACCGTGGAAAATGTCCTCGTCATTCACGCTCTCCGGAGTTCTTCAACGTTACCTGGTAACTTAAAGAAGATGTTTCTAAGTCTCGCCTTCTCTGACTTTGCTGTGGGATTGCTGGGGCAGTCGATGTTGGGAATTATTACAGCGATTATGTTGAAAACGACAGCGAATGGAAACTATGACCTCGATTTCTTATGCCCAACTTTGATAACTGTCTGTTATTCTGTGATATATTTTCTCACATGTGTGTCATTCTTCACTATAATAGCGATAGCTGTTGACAGACTTCTTGTCATTTTTCTCCACTTGCGATATCATGAACTAGTTACCTCAAAACGTGTTATTTTCACCTTCGCGTCCTTATGGATGGCATGTGGTGTGGCTACCTTCATATTCACGCAACTACCCAACCATCAAATAATTTTTGTCGCAGTTATTGAAATATGCGGACTTCTCGTAGCAACTACAGCCTACATCTACATCTACAGGGTTATAAGATCTCTGACTACAGTACATCCTCAAAGAGAACATCAACCACGCGATCACGTACAGAATAGGAACAGGGAGAGGAAGTCCGCATCTAGCGCTTTCCTAGTGTATATTGTTTTCCTTGCTTGTTTTCTACCCAATTTTTGCTGTATAATGCTGTTGACAAGTAATAGATCTAAGGTGTCTTTTATACTAGCTAATCATATCTCAGGTTTTTTGGTTCTACTAAATTCTTCACTTAACCCACTAATATACTGCTGGCGATATCAAGAAATTCGTCAAATAGTGAAAACTTCAGTCAAGAAATTGATATTTGTTAGGTAGACGTACTATATGAAAGATTTTCTTTTAGTGTAAATCTCCCCGGGGGTACACTCCCCCTACAAAGGCCTTTACGGGGAGACTCCGCCAGACGAAAGGGGTGCCTTTTAGGCTTTGAAAGGGTAGGGATTTTACCAAGGGTAGTGAAAAACTGTCATTTCGGTCTGTAAAAATGCCCCAAGCGGCTAACAGATGCATTTTATGACTTTGAAAAAGTCAAGAAAGCGTTTTGGTTTTGTAATTCATTCATTTTTTAGAGAGAGTACATTTTCAGCAGTACCGGCATTTGTTAATAGAATCTAAAAGAAAGGGGAACCTTTTCTGTCAAAAATGGTATATAAAAGGGGGTAAGGGGTTGGACCTCGGGGTGAAGCAGTCCTCGTATAATAAAACCTTGTTGAGTACCCACCCCCTCCCCCTTAATTGTCTCTTTTTATCGACTTTTGTCTATTCAGTGAACTTGATAAACGAATGCTATCTCTTGGAGACGTTAAGTAAACACCGGCAACATTCGTCACAAATTGTAGGGATCCGGAAATAAGAGACATAGCTACCTGTGCGCCAGAACGCACGTGAGTATTTCATAAAAAAACGAAAGGAACAAAACAAAAAGTTATTTCCAAACGACGTTCTAAGATCATTATAAGTAGATGAAGTGCTAAGGGAAAAAATGTTTGTTTAAATTTGATGCAGTTGATGATACAGAGAAAAAAAAAAAACGATCTTTTACATTCGGCTATGGCAAAAGGGGCAGGATGAGGCCACAACCTGTTCCGATCCACGTAACTTTTGATTATCAAGTATTGTAAGACGGAAATACCGTAGACTTCTGATTATAAGCCCCCCCCCCCCAACTTACAACCCCCACCCCCCTGAATATAAGCACCCCTCTAGTATGTATGGAAGTAAATTCGACTTTTTGGGACGTTTTGAAGCTTAAAAAAAGCGATCAAATTCAAAAAATCAGCTCTGCTATGTAGCTTGTTTTGAAACACTTTTTTTAGTTCGGTCATAAGCCCATATAAGGGCCTAGCCATACTATAATCAAAATTTTCTTGCAATAATTAATCTTTTACGCTTTTGTATCTTATTTTTACTCTATCCTATAGATAATACATTAGTTGTACAATATTAATTAGTACAAGGTTGATTAAACTACGTGTACATAAGAAAAAAAAAAGAAAAAAATTAGAATGGAGGAGGCATATTATATTAAAATTAATTATGACCCTTTAACAAGATTGACTTTATTCTATTATAGCTTTGTTAATCATTAAAACACAAACACGCACACACGCACGTAGACACGCGCACAAGTATTTCTTTGACATATTCAAATACAAGACACCAACAGGAACTCTTACACGAAAAACTAAATTATTTAAACACACAAAAAAGGCAACAAATAACACTAAACTAGCCAGGTTTAAAAGACGAGGCCATCATCATCGCTGACCACTGACCGCGCTTTAGCCTGCGAAACGCAGACGCATTTCCGGTTGTCGCTTCTCTCCCCTCCCTCTTCTACCTTTTGTACAGCATTCTTGTACCGTACAATTCGACTGTAACACTGAGTGCGGCAAATCGCCAGCTGTTCACGGTCAACGTAAACAGTGAGATCGACATTTAAAACACGATGTATCAAAGACGATATGTCAAAACTGCTTTTACCAAACACACGTATTTTTTCTTTAGCGACCGAAAACGTTCTTTTACAGAGAAAACAAGATTCACCATCGTGGCAGATTTTCTTAGGAGTTTCCCTCTGCATGTTTGAAGATTGCACGTGCCACAGTTGGGAATCGCGCCAATACTCGGGACACGCGTCTCGCAAATTCGCGCGAGAAAAACACGAACTATATCTATCGTGCATTCTGATTGGTCAACAAGAAAACAAAAGTTCTTACGTCACGGAAATCGTTTTGCCGCTCGGGTTCGCAGACGCTATTTTTCGGAGGGAGAGAAGCGACGACCGGAAATGCGTCTGCGTTTCGCAGGCTAACCGCGCTTACGCTTTATGTCAATATAGATTCTGCAATAATTAACCGATTTGTTTTCAGTACTTGTGACATAAATGAAAAGTTCGATATTTTTTGTCCGAGTTACGTTATATGAACGGAAATAAAGGTTGGCGTTTTGCCAAAACATGTACAATTGCTTTGACACATTTTCTTGTCGTCCAGAGTCGAACAATTATGACAATAGGGCCATTTATACGAGGAAAAATAAGACGCGAACTTTCCGTATAAACGGCACATTTCGTCTAAAATAAGACGCGGCTTAGCTAAGACGCGTCTTATTAGATAAGACATGCTCGTATAAATGGTACAGTTCGCGTCTTATTTAAGTTGCGTCTTATTATGTGAAACGCGTCTTATTTTTCCTCTTATAAATGGCCCTAATGAGCCACTCCATTCTGTTTTCTGGCTCGTAACGTTCTTGAGTTTATCAAGGTTTTTTAGAAAATAATGAAAGACATTATTTATTGTGGCTGGGGTAGGGTCTTTTCTCGGTATGTCGCTAGCAGAAGGGAACTGGGACCGAAGAGTGTCCCGCAATTGTTTCTGGGATAGTTACTGGGGACGCGCTGGACAAACAGTCCCAGAAGTCTTTGCGAATGTTTACTCGGCCCAGTCCCCTTCTCATTTCAATGGTGGCAAATTGGATGTGATGGTTCTTTTCATTAGGCGCCCAGTGGCTGCAGGTGTCTTATTACGTAGCTCCGTGGGTTGATAGTGATTAGGGCATTTAATACATTACTCGAAATCGGTGAACATCAATCTTTATTTTTTCGTGCTAAGCTGTCCTCTAACGAGTCCATTGTGGTACCGACTGCTATGTTGTCTGATCGTGGACACCCACGCTTCCAGGATTTCAATTTCACTATCACTATTGGATATTTATGAAATGGACTCAGGCTGGGTTTAAACTACAGGAGATTTTTCCGGATTCATAAATGTTTCCGGGTTTATCATTTTAGGGCATTCGGAATCTCAGGCGTTCACACACATCAGATAATCAGGCGTCGAGAATTTTACTTGTTTACCATTTCAACCCACCGTCTTTTTTTTAATTTCAAAATCCAAAGCGACTAGAATTCGTTACCATCATCACCAGACGACTTCTTGTTTAAGATTCGAGGAGATCCAGAACTTCGTGAGCTAACGCTGCCGTGTGGTAAACCAGGTACTGTCGGGTGTTATGACAGAAGCGGAATTCTCAAAGAGCCCTTTTAGAAAAAGATAGAAGGCATTAATTCATTCAGGGAAGAGAAACATTACTCATTAAACGATCATTATAACTTACCGGCAAACTTCAAAGCGAAAAATCCGCTTCTGTCAGAACACAGATTTTGAGTGATTATATCATTTGCTGTTAAGATCGGCGCAGATTGCTGTCCGGCTATTCGATCTGCAAACTTGGGCGCAAAATTTTCATCCCTCAAATTGTTACCGTAATGGGGTTCATAAGATTGCCATAACTTGAAAAGCATCCTTCGAACTAAACGAATCGTCAATTTCCACTTTAAAATTTGAGCTCAATGGCCACTCAGAAGCCTAAAAAACAACCGAGATAAAAGCATAATAACATGAGACACAAGAGAAACTTTGCGTTATGACTTTATTCATCAAAAGGGGTTCGTGTTCGAGACCTTAATCGTGTCATGTACTCATGGCAGTGGTGCTATTTCAAATGAGTTTTTACGTAATCTGATTTAGGCCCGTTTCAAGCGTCGTGCTACTGCCGTGTGATCGAATTAAATTCGAGTTTAGCACGGCAGTAGCATGACGTTTGTCTACCGCCGTGCTGAACTCAATTCATAAATTATAAATACATCAGAATACATTTAAAAGTTTGCTAAACTGTTTCTTTATTTTTGTGTTTTGTTTTCAGCAACAGCCGTTCTATTCGACTGAATTAAATTCAACGTCTGAAACCAAGTCGTGCTGGTGTCGTGCTGCAGGTGAGCTTCAGTCAAGCCCGCTTAGCACGGCAGTAGCACGACGTTTGAAACAGGCTTTATTGTAGTTTAGATTAATTTAGGAGTTATTCTGCTTTTGCCTCGAATAATATGCATGCCCCTCGCGGAAGGCACTTATTTTTAAGACTATTGCATTGTTTAATATGCAATAAAAAATATAGGTTTGAAGATATCGACTTGCTATCGACCTGACCGATAAAGTTATCAGATACCTTTTTTTGAAACAACACAGCAGGCACAGCTCTTCCGTGAAATGAGATTCACTTTTTTCCCCTTTTTTTTGCACCGCCTTTTATCTTCCAGGTTTGTCCTCGACAATGTTATGGAAACATAATAAATGTTTTCCCAAGCGACGCACCAGGAAGCTAAAAGGTTCGCAAAATTCGAAGTTTATTTGAATCTTCGTTGAATACCTCTGATCTACTGATCGCTGGCAACAGTGATGTTGAACGAAAAATTCATTTGAACAATAAAAATTTAATATTAACGCTAGGCATATTTGATGTTTAAATAACATGAATAAGTTGAAATAAACTTTCATAGGAAATGCAATTAGTCTTTACTCTTAGTCACTCAGAAGAAGGACGTCCTTAGAGCGGTAATCGTTGCCTCGTGTAGGGAATTAATCGACACCTATAAGAGCAGCCAATAAGAATCTGGTATTTTGCACGGCTTTGATCCAAACCTCTTTCGACAAACAGATGCAGCCAGTTACGGAACAATGAATAATATTTATTATGGAAGGTTGATAGGAAGTGTTTTTTAAACCAGGTTTCGTCTATTAGACTCCTATTAAGGCGGAAAATCATCTTAAGAAATGTTATTAAGATGGACAAAAACCTTTTGACCAGAATATTTTAAGCCAAAATTATCGCATTCTTTTTTACACTTATGGGCTATAAATGTAATAAGTTATATGAAATAACTTTTAAAAAAAGGTTTTTATGGGAGCCCGAGAAAAAAAAAATTCAAATTTCACAGGAATTGAGAAAACACACTCAGGTAAAATTAAAATTAACCATTGACAATTTCTTAATGGATTCGTCTTGATATTCAAACTGTGACGCAAATTATAGCAGCGTGCAATTTCCAATCCTGAAAACTGGAAACTCTGTTTCATAGTTGTCATGGCTACTTTGATTTAAACTATATGAAAAGGAGCACTGTTATTTAAATTTCAATTTAAATCAAGAAAATGGTAATGACGCTCAAAGTGACAGACTTCAGAAAAGATTCTCTCTCCGAATACCGTATCGAAATAACCTCTGAAGACGATAAAAGAGGATAAACGGACCGATTTATACGCTTGTCAACAACTGTAAATACCTCAGTGCGAATAACTCCTTCATTTATCCTTAACAAATGTTTTCATTTATTCACATATATAAATTGATTGCTTACTGTATTCATGTTTAGTTATTAATTACTTTTATTATTGAAGAATCGGAGTGTGAATAATGCATGCAAGATGAACTATTCGCTGATTTTCAGATACTCAGGGGTTTGGGTGTAGCATGTTTAACGAACAGCACACCATTAAATTGTTCACAACTGAAAACAAATAGAACTATACATAACTATGGTCTACTGTGCATTTCAGATCCTAACAGCGTTCTTGTTCATCTGAACCCAATGATGGCTGACCACTTTTGCGATCAGGAGCTAGAGAAGCTAGCACAAATCGCTAACAACCACGGAACTTTTATGTTGACGTATTGCGTGTTGAACTTGATTTTCCCTTTGGTGACGTCCCTTGAAAATATCCTCGTCATCCATGCTCTGTGGAATGCCTCATCGATTCCCGCTAATATAAAGAAGTTCTTTCTGAGTCTCGCTTTCTCTGATCTTGCCGTAGGATTAATAGCGCAGCTTATGTCTGGAGTGATGGTTACAGCGTTGATAATTGCAGCGCATAAAAACTACAGCTACTCCTTCCTCTGTCCAACCATACTAACATTTTGTTATTTCGTGAATGTTTTTCTGGCCGGGACATCATTCTTCACTGTAATCGCTATCGGTATTGACAGATTTCTCGCCATCACACTTCATCTACGATACCGAGAACTTGTCACCTCGAGCCGTGTTTTTATGACGTTAGTTTCCGTATGGCTAATGAGTGGTGTAGCTACCTGCATATACGTTTCTCTCATTTATACCAGTGAACTTGTAATTGCGATCATTGAAATTGCTGGACTTCTTTTGACAACTGCGGTCTATATTCGCATTTACGGAGTTGTGAAATATCATCAGAATCAGATACACAGTAAGCTTCAGCTTTCAAACTCGGCTCCTGAAGCAAGACAGCTGGTCCGAGAAAGAAAGTCAGCATTCAATGCCCTTGTCGTGTACATTGTATTCGTTACATGTTATCTTCCGTATCTATGTTCAATGATAATGTTGGTAGCACATGGTAATTCTCCATCGTCGTTTACAATAGCTCAGATGGTTGCACTGTTCTTGGTTTTTCTAAACTCTTCGCTGAATCCCTTCCTTTATTGCTGGCGATATCACGAAATTAAGAAACGGGCGAAAAGTACATTGAAGAAAATAGTAACTTGCAATTAATGTCGCCCGGTAGGGTGTAATTTCCGAGGGTCTCCGCGATCCTTAAAAAGACATTCAGTGTTCGCGGTTTGATCCTAGGGAACGTAAATTGTGTCAGCTAAAATGTAAATGCGTGAATGCCGATCGATATGCTACACGAAACAAAAAATATGTTAAAACTGAACTGATCCTTTAGAGTATTAAGAGTAATATTAGTTCAAGACATTTAATTCTCTGCAGTTGTTGTTGTTGCATGTTATTTCTCGAATGGGGTTTCATTTTCGGGTTTGGGCCTTTAATTGGGACTAATTTTTATTTGTCTCATCCTTAAATAGGTCGGGGTTTAGGAATCCCTGGGGACTGTGACAATTTGTAATAATTATGGCACTTTGTAATTCCTGTCGCAATTTGCATTAACTAAATTGCACTTTGTCGCAATTTGGAATAAACCGTGTCGCACTTTTCAATGAATAAGTAATAACTGTGCATCGCACTTTGCAATTAACTAAACCTGGAAAGTAGGAGCTTGTGCAACCAGCCTTGTGACGTACTTCCGGTTTAAGGGTTGGGATGGACGGCAACTGCTTTACACAAACATTTTTTGGCTGTTCCAGGGAACGCACTGAAGTTGAAGTATTATTAGAAATGGTAAAGAGGCACTAAATGCACTTTTGGAGCACAAAGATTGACGAAATACTAACTAAACCGCGAATAGCTTTTCGTGCCGACATGAAAACTTATCCGGTGTAGTATCAGCAGTATGAACACCTATCCGATATGTGACACTTAAGAGATCGGGACGGCGCAGCTTTGCCCCGTTACAAAACTCGCGCCGAAATTACCGTGTTTGACGGAACCCCTATCTGGTATGGTTTCCGCGCAGGCGCAAAAGCTATTCGGTATGGTGTGATTAAAGCCTTAATTGTCGCATCAGGAATCTTCGTCACCATTCTGGAAAGTCACCCGCTTGACGTTAAATTTGCAATTCTTTTCTTCGCTATGGCTACTCAGTTTTGCAATCAGGAGTTGGCGAAGCTGGCACAAGTTGCAAACCATCACGCAGCTCTTATTTTGACGTACTGCGTGTTAAACCTGATTTTCGCTTTGGTGACGTCTCTCGGAAATATCCTCGTAATTTGTGCTATTTGGAACGCCTCATCGATTCCATCTAATGTAAAGAAGTTGTTGCTTAGTCTCGCTTTCTCGGATCTTTTGGTAGGAGTAATTTTACAGCTAATGCATGGAGTCATCACCGGAGTCATACGAACAGAAGTGAGCAGAGACAAAAACTATGACTTTCTCTGTCCGACAGTCCTAACAATTTGTTATTTCCTCACTGTCTTTTTGGCTGGTGCTTCATTCCTCACTATAATCGCTATCGCCGTGGACAGACTTCTTGCCATCTCTCTTCATCTCCGATACCGCGAGCTTGTCACCTCAAACTGCGTTGTTATTGTTTTGGTTTCTGTATGGCTAGCAAGTGGCGTAACTTCGTCGATATACGTTTCTCTTCATAACAACAAGGAGCTGGTAGTTGCGATAGTTCAAATTGTCGGACTTATTTTAACAACTGTCGTATACATTCATATTTACAGAGTTGTTAAACAACATCAGAATCAGATACACTGTCAGCACCGGTTTTCAAATACTCAAGCAACCGAGTTGCTCCGTGAAAGAAAGTCGGTGTTTAACGCTCTTATTGTGTATGTTGTTTTTCTTGCATGTTATTTTCCTTACTTATGCTTGATGATATTGATAACAGCTAGTGGACCAACAACAGCGACCATGATGGCTGAGATGGCTGCACTTTTCGTAGTTTTTCTGAATTCTATGTTAAACCCCTTCATTTATTGCTGGCGATATCAAGAAATTAAGGAAAGCGTGAAAAGCGTGTTGAAAAAAATAATTATCTTCCAGGCTTTGACTGAACTTTAGCAAGGGTCCACACCAACATAAAAATGGTATGGTGAACAGTCCAAGTTCTTAATGTAGTATATTTGTCCATAAGTTAGCTAATCTATCTAGAATTTTCATTATTGATTAGTATTTCTGTTTTTTGTTTTTTTTTTTCTCTTGTTTGCTTAAGGGCAATTTTTAAATTATTCATATGGGCCATCTGCTATTTATGTTTTTACCACCATCGAAGAGAAAGATTAACCGGATTTAATTGGTTCTGTTAAAAGACAAATCATACGTGTGCCGTCATTTCATTAAGGAAAATTTTTAAATTACACGAAGCATCTGTGATTCTTGCTTCCTGCCACCACTGAAGAGATAGATTAATATTTAATAATATATGTTAACAAGAGCAAGTGTTAATTGTTACAAGACAAATTAACATTTGATAATCTAATGTGTCACCATTTTCTTAAATAGCTTGCAAATACTTTAAAGGGATAAGGAATAAACATATTATTATTATTCATTCAAAATATTTCCCCAATTCTGATTTGCTACAAGCACACGCATAATTCACCATAACCAGTTAATGATATCCAAATGTGGAAGAAATTTGTGTTTAACGAGGAAATGACGTCAAAAATGTCGCCCGCTACAGGTTATGGCACCGTTACCGAGAGGACCTGGGACGAGGTGTTATCCACCTCGGCCTTCGTCCTGCTCCTCGATCTGCTTAATTATTCATATCCTACTCAGCCTCATTCATTAATTCCTAATTAATATATACATCATATTAACATTAGAGAATCTGGCACCTATAGTGAATATAGATATTCTCGGCTTGCACTGTCACGCAATGAAAAATAAAAATGCAAACCATTCAATACAGAAGGACTAGAATCTGGGAAATGAAAAAAGATGAATATACAAAAACCCTTGCCAAGAATCAGGTCTGTGAAATATTTCAAATGCGAGATATTGGGAAAAACGGTTTACCTAAATTTATAAAGCTTTGTATGTAAACGCCATGTTGGTGTCCCTTTCAGGAACACCAATATGGCCGCCGGATACCAACAGAGACATCTGTTTTCGAGTTTTCCTACTAATGCACGAATTCTTCGCTTGAGGAACTCATAAAGATTACAGTAATATTTATTCTGAGACAAGGAATGCTTAGATTGCAAAATCTCCCAAAATCGGTAATGTTTTTAACCCACAGAAGAGCTTTCCCGGCCGCCAGCTAAATGCCGCGTCACGCAAAAGCCAGGAAATTCAAGCGTCCTCTCTCGCAAAACGAAGAACCCTTTCGAACCAAAAATTTGTTTATGTAAAGATGTTTAGGTACTCTAATACCTCGTGAAAGTAGAAACTTAGAAGAATCGATAGTTTCTTAGTTTGATTTTTGGTGACCTCACGTGCAACCCAAGAATAGGTTATAAAGCATATTACTTGTGTTAAATGCCTACCCTGTTCCATTTTTCTTCCTTATTTCAATAGAAATTTGATGGTGAATTCTAAGCCTGGTTAATAAAAGGGAAAGATATAATATTTCAGTTTGTCTGACACAGGCGGCTTGGAAGAAACCATCCGAGTACTGTATTCCCAACAGGAGTCGAACCTGTGACCTACTCATGGTTGGTATAATGCAGATGCTCTACCACTGAGCTACAGGAAACTCGTAGGAGGTAAGAACACTAAACTATTTCCGTTCATGTGACAAATGTTCGACTACTGTTAAAAGAACACGGATTTTTTCCTCCAAGCCGTCTGTGTCACTGAATAAAAATCACCTTGCTCTTCCTCATTTTATGCTACACAGTAACGTTCGACATAAGTTTTTCTCCTTTAATTTTTGTAAAGAAACAATTTCACTTCACCCGATGTTAACCGTTTGATTATAGCTTACGGCGTTCAAACTTAAACATATAAAGAGGCGAGCTAGTAAAATCGAATTACACATAAAGTGGACTTCACTTTGTGGTTTAAGAGCATGCGTAGTGAGATATCGCTCCTTATAAGGTGCGGACAAAAACCCGTACAGTTTAAATGCCGTGAAGCCTACATGAGACGATTATATTTCATCTCACGTCCACGCAAGCCAATTTGCCCTATTGGGACTATTAGTAGCCCGAGTTAATTGCCGACGAATCAAGCGACAAGTAAAATGAAGAATTATATTCCCGGAGAATTAAACATTTTGAACAAGAACTAGAAGTTGTAAATGAAGTATTAGGAAGTTGTGCTTTTCGGTATGTCCAAAAAATATTTCTTAGCTGGACAGGAGTATTGGTACCAGTCCATTTCGGTTTTTTACGGTCGCAAAAACAAGTCAGCCCTCTAGTGCTGGAATTTCGTCAAGCCTGCAAAAAAAAACGACCTTTCGCGAAGAAACCGTTGGTTGCGTCGCGAAATGTTAGCTGTTTTCAGGCTAGAATTTATTTGGTGTGCGCAATTCAGGAAAGGGTTGCAAGCAAATTAATTACTTCAAGAAGTTCATAAACAATTTCATCTAAAATAATTCACCAAAATAATTTTTACCTTTCAATTCTTCTTTTTCTTTTTTCTTTTTCTGACGTATTCACTGCCTGTCTGAGTTAGTTCAGTACCACTATTTGTCTGGCTGCCATAAACAGTGTTGCTTTTAGTCTCTTCAAGTTTTCTCTTCTTGTGTTTACGTTTATTTGTTGTTTTTTCGCTGTTGAATCTGACAAAACGAAATCAAACTTAACATCAACTGAAGTAATCACGAACGGCAATCAACATACGCAAGCTACTCTAAATATAGAGTACCGGAAAAAAGAAGCGATAAAATGGCAACTGACATATCCACGATAACGTCACTTTTAAGCTACGTTAAACGGACCCAACAGCTCCCAACATTGTTCAGCTGATTGGCTGTCCGTGCTGGCCTTAGTGTGCCAACGGATGCAACAACTCCCAATAAGTTGGGACCTGTAGCGCATATGGGAACGATACAACCAATAAGACTTTGGGGAGCAAGGATGGCGCAATGGTGAAAGCACTTGCCTCCCACCAATGTGGTCCGGGTTTAAATCCCGGCGTCGACGCCATATGTGGGTTGAGTTTGTTGTTGGTTCTCTCCCTTGTTCCAAGAGGTTTTTCTCTGTGTACTCCGGTTTTCCCCTCTCCTCAAAAACCGACACTTCCAGTAGATCCCGCGCGCGCCTCAACCTAACCCCCAATCTTCTCTCACCCCCAAAACACATAAATAGCGACTGGGTACGAGTCTGGCATAGCTCGGCGTACGTGCATTGGAAACCTTCTCTATTTTTCACCTGACTTAACACTCTCCGGGATTACGATCTTATTGCTGAAAAAAGATCGCTAAAAGAAATCTTCAGGACAATAAAAGAAGTTTAAATTTTTAGTTTAGTCTCTGGACTATAAAGGTAAGTGACAGCGGCTCTCTTAAAATTCAGCAAATATTGTTTTCGTCAACGCTATTTTATCTCGCTTCAACTTTCCGTATTAGTGTAAATCGCGTTCTTCCAATTATAATTTGCCTCCCTTAAAGAACTAATTTTGGACAACACTATAAGAACGGGTTGGAGCGTTGATGAAGAGGGATATATGAAGCGAAGTTTAATCAGTGCATATGATGGTAGCTAACTATTCAACGTCAATTTGCGGAAAATATCTGTTCGGAAGACGATTTGAGATCTAGAATTTTCGGAACATTTTTTTTGTAAAATTTCTTGCTTTCCTGCCACTCCTGGGATTTTCGACCATCCAAAAAAAATGGTATAATTGCCCATTTTTAACGGATTTTTACCCTTAAAAGGTCACCTAGAATTTTCAGGAGCCTTTTTTCTGGCTGAAATTTTCGAAAAGGTATAAGTTTTGATCCCTATAATATTCGGATCACTAGACTTTCAGCTAGGAAATCCGAGCAGCTGAAAAATTTTTAGGGTATAAAAATATACCTATCTCCACCGTTTAAACACTAAAATACGTTTAACAATGCTATGATAAAGTAGTTTTGAACTATCTTCTTGTTGGGTGCCCCTGATCTGAAAAGAAAAAGAAAAAGGCTTATCACGAACAAAATGACGTAAAAAGTACGCTTCTTTGGAGGCCAAGGTAACAGCCCGAAGCTACGTGCTCTTTTAAAATTCGAAACGTGAACCTAATTCACTCAGTGTGTTGAAGCTTCTCAATTTAGACAAACAGCTCATGTCTTCAAAAATCTTATGGACCAATTATCATCAGGTTTTTAATTGCTTCGTACTAAGACACTCATCACTCAGAATTTACCTTTTTAGAGTTAAAACTTACACTTTGCTTTGTTTACCTTTGTCCACCTGTTTTTGACCGCAAAAGGTTCCATTAGTAAATCGTACTGACTATGGTAGCGCTGTTCTGCAATCAGAAGTTGGAGGAATATCATGTTCTTTTGTATCGACACAGACCTGTCTTGCTGGCGTTTTGTGTTTTGAACTTAGGATTTGCAGTCCTAACAACCGTGGAAAATGTCCTCGTCATTCACGCTCTCCGGAGTTCTTCAACGTTACCCGGTAACTTAAAGAAGATGTTTCTAAGTCTCGCTTTCTCTGACTTTGCTGTGGGATTGCTGGGGCAGTCGATGTTGGGAATTATTACAGCGACTATGTTGAAAACGACAGCGAATGGAAACTATGACCTCGATTTCTTATGCCCAACATTAATAACTGTCTGTTATTCTGTGATATATTTTCTCACCTGTGTGTCATTCTTCTCCATAATAGCGATAGCTGTTGACAGACTTCTTGTCATTTTTCTCCACTTGCGATATCATGAACTAGTTACCTCAAAACGTGTTATTTTCACCTTCGCGTCCTTATGGATGGCATGTGGTGTGGCTACCTTCATATTCACGCAACTACCCAACCATCAAATAATTTTTGTCGCAGTTATTGAAATCTGCGGACTTCTCGTAGCAACTGCAGCCTACATCTACATCTACAGGGTTATAAGATCTCTGACTACAGTACATCCTCAAAGAGAACATCAACTACACAATCACGTACAGAATAGGAGCAGGGAGAGGAAGTCCGCATCTAGCGCTTTCCTAGTGTATATTGTTTTCCTTGCTTGCTTTCTACCAAATTTTTGCTGTATAATGCTGATGACAAGTAATAGATCTAAGGTGTCTTTTATACTAGCCAATCATATCTCAGGTTTTTTGGTTCTACTAAATTCTTCACTTAACCCACTAATATACTGCTGGCGATATCAAGAAATTCGTCAAATAGTGAAAAATTCACTCAAGAAATTGTTATTTATTAGGTAAAACGTACTAAATGAAAGATTTTCTTTTAGTTTAATTAACTGATAGTTTTATCATGTTAGATGCAAAACTATTGAAACTTCGATCTTTAAAGTAAACGGACGGAGAAACCTTACCGGACCCGTTAATTATCGGGACTTTTGAGAAACGGGCCCCTGGCTTTGTAATTTATTCGTAATTTAAAAGAAAACTTTTGAATTTGTTAACCGATGGTAGGGAAAAGAGGTGTGTGATGTTGTCGTCATCTGCGAGAGCAGTGCGAGCTTTGGCGTGTTTGCAAAATTATCTTTCAAAAAATAATTTTTCGGTGAATTACTGAATAGTTTTCTAGCACCTTAATTTAGATTTTACCATCTTTTTGAGAGTTAATTTAAGCGACTTGGGTGAACTTTCTCTCAGTTGCAAGATAAAACATAACTGTGAGGTACAAAAATATAGTCACGTAGACACTGACGCATACTGGTTTGAGCGTGCGCTACAATAATAAAAAAAGATTAAGTTCTGCATTGATCGCTTTGACAATGTTATTAAACAATTAGTTCATGCTTCAGCTGTGCGCATGTCGAGATATTGAGCAATTGGGAAGTTTGGTGAGCACTCAAGAGGCTAGAGTTGCTCTCGGCTGCGCCTCGAGAAACTCTAATACGTACTCTCCAAACAAATTGTTAAATAGAATGTAAACGAAAGGGGTACCTTTTCTGTGTCAAAAATGGTATATAAAAGGGTAAGAGGTTGGACCTCGGGGTGAAGCAGTCCCCGTATAAAACCTTGTTGAGTACCCACCCCACCCCCCTCCGTAATTGTCTCTTTTTGTCTAACTTTGTCTATTTCAGTGAACTTGACAAACGAAAGCTATCTCTTGGAGACGTTAAGTAAACACCGGCAACATTCGTCACAAATTTTGGGGATCCGGAAATAAGAGGCATAGCTACTTGTGCGCCAGAGCGCACGTGACTATTTCATCGGCTTCAAAAAATGTAGAAGGATAAATAACAAAACAGAACTGAAAAAAAAACGAAACGAGCAAAACAAAAGTAATTTCCATCCAACGTTCCAAGATCGTTATAAGTAGATGAACTGCTACGAGAAAAATGTTTGTTTAAACTGATTTGATTCAGGTGATGATACAGAGAAAAAAGACAAAACGATCTATTTTACATTCGGCTATGGCAAAAACCTGTTCAGATCCACATAACATTTGTTTGTCAAGTATTGTAAGATAGAATTACCGTAAACTTTCGATTATAAGCTCCCCCCCCCCCCCCCCCCTTGAATATAAGCCCCCCGCTTTAGCATGTATTGAAATGAATTCGACTTTTTGTGACGTTTAGAAGCTTAAAAGAAGCGATCAAACTCAAAAAGTATTTTGATCAGCACTGCTTTGTTGCTTCTACTGAAACACTTTTTTTAGTCCGGTCAAAAGCAAATTGGTTGTGATGGTTCTTTTCATTAGGCGCTCAGTGGTGTCAGGCGATTTGAAACATAACACTTATTACGTAGCTCCGTGGGTTGATAGTGATTGGTGTATTTCACGCATTACTCGAGGTCAGTGGACACCGATCTTTATTTTTTGCTAAGCTGTCCTCTAACGGGTCCACTGTGGTACCAACTGCTATGTTGTCTGATCGTGGACACACTCACGCTTCCAGAATCTCAATTTCACTATCACTATTGGATATTTATGAATAGACTCAGGCGAGGTTTAGACTACAGGAGATTTTTCCGGATTCATAAATGTTTCCGGGTAATTTTAGGGTCGCAAGCGTTCACACACATCAGATAATCAGGCGTCGAGAATTTTATTTGTTTACCATTTCAACACACTGCCTTTTTTAAATATCAAAATCCAAAGCGACTAGAATTCGCTACCATCATCACCAGACGACTTCTTATTCAACGGAGATCCAGAACTTCGTGAGCTAACACTACCGGGTGGTAAACTAGGTACTAGTCTGACTGTCGGATGTTATGACAGAAGCGGAATTCTCAAAGAGCCCTTTTAGACAAAGATATAGAAGGTATTAATTCATTCAGGGAAGACAAACTTTACTCATTAAACGATCATTATAACTTGCCGGCAAACTTTAAAGCGGAAAATCCGCTTCTGTCAGGACACAGATTTTGAGTGATTATATCATTTGCTTTTAAAATCGAGCAGATTGCTGTCTTCTATTTGATCTGCAAACTTGGGCACAAAATTATCATCACTCTCAAACTGTTACCGTAATAGGTTCATAAGATTGCCTTAACTTGGAGTGCATCCTTCCAACTAAACGACTCGTCAATTTCCACTTTAAAATTTGAGCTCAATCGCCACTCAGAAGCCTCAAAAACAACCGAAATAAAAGCATGATAACATGAGGTCGACACCGTGTTGAGCGTAGAAAGTCTGGAGGAATCAATCAACACCAAGCTGATGCAAAGCCTAGAGTTATTGTGTGCCGACTGAGTAGTTGGAAGTAGAAAAAAGCTGTAGTAAGAAAGGCAAGAAAGGAAAAACGAGAAGGACTGTTTATTTGCGAAGATCTTTCGCAAGCGACGCTTGAAAAGAGGAAACCTCATTTGGAGAAGCTCAAGGCGGCCAAGCAAGCAGGAAAATCAGCATATTTTATCTTGGATCGCTTGATCATTCGTGATAAGCCCTCCGGTTCTTCAAATGATTAAGATAAGTATATTACACAATGTTTTTTGTTCGACTCATTAATGGAAGAATTACCGTTTATTCATTTAAACGAAGAACACTTTCGTTTGGCTATGTTTGAGCAGTTAAATGGACCTATACGTTACGATCCCGATAGGTTAGCTAGCCTCAGGTTTAATCCTTTATTATCTGAAACCTATAAAAAATTTAGCCTTTGTAGCCATCATGATCCTGATGCTAATTTCTTCTCGGAGTTAGTTGACTGCGAATATTACACCGAAGAAAACTTCAATGAAATGTTGCATCAGAAAAATACATTAGAAGTCAATAACTGTTTATCGCTTCTGTATCTTAATATTCGTAGCCTTCATCGTAATTTGGATAGCTTAACCACTTTGCTAAAGAATCTAGAGTTGAGGTTCTCTTTTACTGGTATTAAACTGAGACCTGGCTTCGAGAGTCATCGCATCATACCGATATTTCAGGTTATAATTGTTACTGATATTTCAGGTTATAATTTTGTCCACAATCGGCACGTAAAGATAGGACAGGTGGAGGTGTAGGTCTATATTTACCGGACAATTTTGATTTTAAATGTCGACCTGACTCAGTATTTTCTTGCACTGATTGTGCAAGAGAAAAATACAATTGTAGGTGTTGTTTACAGGCCACCAGATCAAAATTTGCAAGATTTTATGAATTAGCCTGGATTCGTTAATTGCTTACAAGTGTCTCTAAGGAAAACAAGATTTGCTATGTTTTAGGTGACTGGAATCTAGACTTAATCAACCACCATTGTCACGACACAACTGGAGAATTGTTAGAAACTATGTATTCAAGAATGTTTTTTTCCATTGATCACACGTCCGACAAGAATAACTTCTAACACGGCTACGCTAATTGATAATATTTTCACGAATAATTTAAACAACTTTTCTGTTAGCGGGCTTTCGTTTTGTGATATATCGGATCATCTTCCGATTTTCACACTGCTTCTTGATCAAAACAAGAACTTAAATAAAACTTCTTGGCTTTCTTTTCGTGACAAAAGTGGAAATAATGTCGCTAAGTTTAAAGATAGGCTTTCAAACGTTCATTGGGATGAATTATCTGAATGTATTAAGATACTGATTGCGTTTATCGGTGTTTTCTCGATAAATACACTACTGCTTTCCTCTCAAGAAAGTGAAAGTAAAGAATGTTACTTTGAGCAAAACCATGGAGAACTAAAGGTCTTCTTAAATCGGTAAGAAAAAAGAATTTATTATACAAGCGTTTCCTTGCTAACCCAACTTCATACCGTGAGAAACTTTACAAGAGTTATAAAAACAAATTGACACATTCCCTTCGCGTTGCTAAACGTCTCTACTACAATAAAAAGTTAAATGAATATAAATCAAATGCGGGCAATTATTCTAGGGGGGTACTCAGGACTTCAAGTGACAGGGATGATCGAAGGATTTTTTGGGGTTTGAAATTTTCGATTCCTGCATTTTTTGGGGTATGAAAATTTCACAAGTATTTTTGTTTGGGTAGCTTGATGGGATTTTTTTGGGTATTCAAAACAATCTGAAGATTCGTGGGGGTGCTCGCGTATTACTATTACATGATGTTGTTATTTTTCGTGTTATATCATTTAACCCTTTCTGGAAATTTTAAAGGCTCGGAAATTCGGCACTGGAATTTTTTGGGGGATTAATTTTTTGTTGGAAGCCCTAGGGATTTTTTTCAAGGTTTGATTTTTGCCCCCATTCGATCATCCCCGTCACCTGAAATTCCGAGTACCCAACTGGTACAATTATACGGAAATCAGATTTTAGGGCTGTATCTGATAACGTCTATAATGGTGTGTACACTATTTCAACTGGAGGTAAGCACACATGAAAAAGTTACAAATCAGAAAATGGTGCGTAAATAAGTTTTCCGGGTTTATGCTTACGGGACAGCTTCAAATAATTATCAATCCTTTGCCCTTGGAAAAAACCAGAGTGTTTCCTCTCAGCCGATTTCATACAATGACGGTGAACAACCTGAAGGATTTTGCAAGGATTCTTAAATTTAAACCCTTCATATGTTCTTAGGTAGAATATTAAAACCTGCTCAATCCCATAAAGGTTTCCTCTATAGTCAATCTTGTTTAGTACTTCACTGCTGACTGGTTTAAGTAGCCTAAACAGAAGAGCGTCATGAGAACCTATGTAACGTGATTTCGGATCACAAGTACCTTCGCTTGCTTCGTGAGGGCAGAGAGAACGGTTTCCTTGCATCGCATGCCTCGTTAGAAAATACATTGTTTTATTGCTTAAAATTGTCTCATTCAGATGCTCGAATCCTTGATGAACATAGATGTCTGCATGAAGGATCATTACGTTTTTGTGAAGTAGATGACTCGAGGCAAAGTCTATTGCATCTTTGTATGTCCAAAGCCGACCAAAGCCGAAGGAATGGAAGACAAGTTTGCTGTCACCAACCAAGTTCAGAGCCTTAACGAAAGTGGAGTCCTGATCATGCTCAAAGAAGATGTAAACTTTACGGACCTGGAAAAGAAACATGTTTGATGTAAAATCAAATCAGTTTTAAACTTGAGTTTTTTACATTTATGACTTGCAATCCTACGAGAGAACAATAGAACAAACATTGCCTCTACCTATTAGCAAAAAAGCAACAACTTCTACAAGACCAAGGAAAATCACAATCGTAGAGGACCTGTTTCAAATAAAACAAAGGCATTCTCTACGCTAAAGCAGTTTCGAAAGACGTCTTCGTGTTAAAAAAAGCACGTCGGAAGCTCTGAGTTCTTACTTGGGACTTTAAGGTCCAGCCGCACGACGGCAACGAGGAACGTAGCCAACAAAAAGTGAATTTCCTTTCATTCAGTTTTTATGGCGATTATTCGTACCCACTTACTTTTTGAAATGTAGGCTAACTTTCCTGGAATTGTATTCCTAGGGACTATTGACACTCTGTAAACCGTTATCACCTACAGTTTGTAATGTTGATTTTTGTTGAATGTCAGGTATCGTTTCATGGATTTGATTAAAAAATGTCTGCCAAGGCCTTGAGTAAATATTACGTTAAAACAAGAGGTGAGGTTTATTATCAACTTCATTTGACTTACACAATGGACATAATTTACTTTATCTAGGGGGATGCCAGTGTGGGTCAATTACGTAGTGCAACATGACGGCGGCAACGTGGTCGAGCAGTAGGCTGAATTTCTGCGTTATTTTGTTGTAGGTCATCTTGGGCCTAACATCTACTTTAGATGATGGTAAGAATATCACTTATACTTCTAAAGAGGTTAATCAGCCTAAACAATACATTTCTGGCCTTCCCAGCCTTCAACCATCTCTCAGATTTAAGTCTCAACTGACTCCTACGAAACGCGAAGTGTTAGCTACTGGCTATACCGTTTAGCTTACAGATCCATATCAGCACTTTGTTTGTCTGGTTAACGATGTAGCTTCAAATCCTGGCCCTCAAGCTTTAACATCTTCGATTCTCTACCTGTTACTTATGGTGCACCACAAGGAAGAATCCTGGGGCCCTTACTTTTTTCTTGTTTACATAGATGATCTGCCTACTGTTGTCAATCACTGTAGTGTATCCCCTTATGCGAACGATAGTTACTGTTTTATACTGCTACTCCTCTAACATAAAAGATCTTGAGAATCAGGCTCTGAATGAAGTTCTTTAGAGGATAGCTCTGTGGCTGACTTAAATTAAGCTTACACTTAATATAGAGAAGACCAAGTCCATGCTTATCGGCAGCGATCGCAAATTGCGTGCTACCACCGATATCTGTCTCGGTATTTGACAAAGAAGTTGGGGGGGGGGGGGGGGAGGGTTGGATACTTTAACTTACCCTCAAATTTTACCTGGACGGAGCATATTGAATATGTTTCCACAGAAGACAAATCAACGTTTAGGCTTTTTAAGGAAGACTAAGTCTTTGCTTCCACATATTGCGCGATTTCATTTCTATAACAGGCTCATTCTCCCGAACTTTGATTATGACGGCATTGTTTGGGGGGATAAGGACAATGCCGTACTCATGAACAATTTACAACTTTTACAGAACAAGGCTGCCAAAACTATATTAAACCGACCTTTCCACTCATCTGCTACCAATGCACTTGAAGCCCTAGAGTGGTTAACCTCGGAGAAAATTTCGGAACTTCAACGGGATTCGAACCCATGGCGGCTCTGCGTTTCTAATCTTCATAGCTCAATTGGTTAGAGCACTGCAGCGCTAAACGCTGAGGCCATGGGTTCGAATCCCTTTGAAGTCCAGAAATTTTTTTTTCGGGCTTAATTTGCAATATCTTAAATCGCAATTACCACTGCGACGATCATATCTCCATTTAAAAAAGAAATTAATATCGTGTTTTTTTCTAACGATAATTTGTGACCCTCCACAGGATTTTGATGCTAAAGGTGAAAGCACACTCACGACACGCTTCAACTTTAAAACAAAAGAATTTATTTTAACAACACGCTTTAGCACACTTGTTATCTTGCGTCATTAGCAATTTCTTTTGTTTCAGAGGACACGCTTGAGACAATTAAGCGCGAGCAAGTCAAACAAAAGAGCGTGTTCAAGTTTTTAAACAATAGCTGCGCGCGAAATAGCATAACACGCTTTCAGTGTGCGCAAAAGCACGAAAGGCATGTTATCTAAAGCTACAGTATTGTTCAAAAGTATTCGAAACTTGATTCTCGGCTGTTAGACGCGAGAACCGAGTCTAGACCCTTAAGTTACGAGAAAAAAAAACAGGATTTTTTGAATATTCATCAGTGTCGAGAAAACAATTTATTTCTTCGCATCTACAGAAATTCACCGCCCGCCAGTGCTTTCCATAGGTATCCCAGGCTCTGTGATAGTACCACAGTACGGTTCCAGTAAAACTAACCGTGTTTCAGGGTATGGCGTAAAAATACGATCCCAAAATTTTTAGGAAATACTAAATAAAGGTCAGTGAAACTTACTCTGCACTTAGTTGTTGTTGTCCTTAATACTCCAACGAAGTTTCGTGATAATTTGTTCAAATTCACTCTCTATACAATAATAATACACCAGGTAGGAGGCACCAGATGCCATCTTGGCCGCCATGTTTCCTTCCCAACACAACGTTTTCCATGAAATTCAGACTGCAACGGAAAATATGCTAGAGTCGTAGAAATAGGATAGCATCCGATATAGAAACCAATGAGGCTTGGCAGGGTAGAGAAACTAATCCCGCAGACTTTGACAAACTCGAAGGATGTAATCCAAAAAGTTTGAGACAGAGCGCGCCGAAGTAGCCTGGCCAGATCAACGCGCGGCCAAGTAAATCAGAGGCCTGGACACTGTACAAATCAAATCCTCCCGGGTGTCCTGGCTTGACCTTTCTAGGGACCGATACATAGCTTGACCAAAGTTAGCCTCCCCTGCTGGAAATACATTTGCTCGAGGGCTATTGTTCACTTGAGAAAGTCTCATTTGGTAGCTGTACAGCGCTTAACTGCAGAGCTGGAGGCTCGCGGGTTCGATTCCCGATTCGATACTCAGGGTCTTAAAAAACCCTGAGCAGGCCTGAGACTAAAGTACTCCCGTTGCACTGCATGCAAGCGGCTAGATGACCACGTAGACTTTCTTAAAGTCCTTTAAATTTTTCTAAAAAGTTATGAGAGATCGACTTGTAGCAATGCGCCAAAATTATGAAAAAAGAAACAAATTCAAACTGGTGGCTATATTTTGTATATTTTTTAAACTCCCAGTGAATACTCCAAAGTTTCCCTTTCTTTGACAGTAGGAAGCTTTTATGGACTATGCATGACGGCAGTGGTGGCAAGGACAGCAAACAAACAACAATAGTATAAAATTAGCAAAACATCAAAGCGTGATGCACGGGTATTACGCTTATGGAACAATCAAATAAAGTGTGATGAACGTTCCAATCTGATGTTTTGCTAATCTATATATACTATTGTTCTTTGTTGTTAATGTTGTCGTTGCCGTCGTGGTCAATAAAGCTTTGAAAAGTGCCAACATCAACTTTTACAGTTTTCTTGTTTTCTCATTTTGACGCTTCAGTGGAAAATGTAAGTAAAGTCGAAACGTGCCAAAAAGTCGAACAAAAGTGCCGTATTTTGATGCACTGGAACATTCTGGAACATGTAGTTTGCTTACTCGCGTTTGTCTCAAGTGAACAATAGCCCTCGCGCAAATGTATTTCCAGCAGGGGAGGCTAACTATTGTCAAGCTATTTATCGGTCCCTAGAAAGCTCAACCCAGGACACCCGAGATGGATTTGATTTGTACAGTGCCTAGGCCTCATTTGCTAGGCCAGGCGTTGATCTGGCCAGGCTACTTCGACGCGCTGTTTCTCGCCTTTTCGGACTATATTCTCCGAGTTTGTCAAAGTCTAGTCTGCGGGATTCGTTTCTCTACCCGGGAAAGCCTCATTGGTTTCTTTATCGGATGCCATCCTATTTCTACGATCCTAGCATGTTTATTTTCCGTTGGAGTTCGTGGACAAAAGTTGTGTTGGAAAGGGATTATGGCGGCCAAGATGGCATCTCGCGCCTCCTACCTTGTGTATTTATTACAGACGCACGGCAACATGGAATCTATTTGTTAAGCAGATAAGTTTCACTGACCTTTTCTCAGTATTTCCTCTGGGTTACCTGTGTGCTGTCATTCGCGTGCACTTCTTATCTTACACTTCCACACTGACGAGTAAAAATTTCACTTTTAGCCGATTTTATAAGGACCAACGGTAGGTTGCTTATTTGAACTTTTGGAAAATTGTATCTGTGTATTTTGGCATGAAAGCTATCTTGTGAATTATAAAATATGTTTGTTTTTTGGTGCATAATTTGAGTCGGGTCGTGTGATCAGTCGCGATGGCGAAGGAAGATATGATCTTGAAGTTTATTAGTCGGGAATGGCTGTCAAAATGGCAGTGTTTGCGAGCTGTCCTATAGCAATCACAAAATACATAATATATAACCTGGATAAAGCTGAATAGCTAATAAATCTTCAAGTTGATTCAGACGCCGCATCTCAAAGCAGTTACTACATCTCGAATTAAATTAGGCACATGTGAAATTCGACGTTTGAACTGGGTAATGATAAGAGTGTCCAATATTACTAAAAATACCGGTAGATACGCTATGATACATACGGCATTTTTTATCTTCCTGTAAACTTTGCTTTCAATTTGTATAGGTAATAACACATGATTTCGAGTGCAATTTGGAATAAATAAGCTCGAGTAAATTTTTCAAAGGCCAACAAAAATGGACGAGCCCGTAGGGCGAGTGCACTTTGTGGTCTTTGAAAAATTTACAAGTGCTTATTTATTCCAAATTGCACGAGAAAAATCATGTGATTACTTATTAATAATATACACGAAAAACGTAACTACAACAACAAATTTTGACAGCGCGCGGGTTTTTAGTTCATTCAACTGATTGGCTGAAACAGGCTACTACCTTCGTCAAATTCAAACTTTTTCAAGACCAACGCTTTCAAAATCATTCAGGTAAGAACTCGGAAATGTGCAAGGATTGAGTTTATATGGTCACCAGCCTGTTAAAGACAACTCGGTTTATATAGCAATCAGCAAAGTAAGTGTTTTTAAATTCATCCTCGATTATGACAGGGGCACCCAACGAGAATATAGTTTAAAATCACTTAAGCATAGCATTGTTAAACGTATTTGAGTATTTAAACGGTAGATATAGGCATATTTTTATCCCCTAAAAATTTTTCATCTGTTCGGATTTCCTAGCTGAAAGTCTAGTGATCCGAAAATTATAGGGATCAAAACTTACCTTTTCGAAAATTCCAGCCAGAAAAAAGGCTCCCGAAAATTCTAGGTGACCTTTTTAGGGTAAAAATCCGTTAAAAATAGGCAATTATACCATTTTTTAGATGTTCGAAAATCCTAGGAGAGGCAGGCAAGCAAGAAATTTTACAACAAGTGTTCCGAAAATTCTAGATCTCAAATCGTCTTCCGAACAGATATTTTCCGAAAATTGTCGTTGGGTTTCCCTGTTATGAGAGCTCGGCGTTTACAAGAAGCGTTTACAAGAAGTCTACTGCCGTTTTAAAATCTGCAGGAGAACGCTTCGAGCAGCCAAAGATGAAAGACATTTGCTAAGGTTTTTTAACGATTGTTCATCATTGTCTGTTCCTGAGACCCCATCATGGCTGGATTCATGCAGAAATTTTTGAGATTTAAGAGCGGATGTCTGTAAATATCGACCAGAGGTGGGAAAAATAAAATTTTGGAAAAATCCCAAAAAAATTATGTAGACTACCCTAGGTACTCTACTAATGACGATATAAATTTTAGTTTCATTGGATAAGTATTTTGGCGATACGGCGAATGTCAAGTTCGGGCGATTGACGGCCTCCGCCAGACCGCTTTTTCGGGCCCCTAGACCCGGCTACGAAAAGACAACGATTTCAACCGAATTCAAATATCATCCAACCCAAAAAGCTTCTTATCGTATTAAAAGGGTTTTAATACACATATTGAGTGGTCATGTTCTTGAATTGATCGCAACTGGAATATTTTATGGATTTTTAAATATTTACAAAATTTTTAGGCTTTTACGCGAGCAAAATATTGTCAAATTTCAAAGGCCTAAAATCACATCCGATACATGATTTCAAACAGAAAAAGACATTCCACATTAAAAAGCAATCTCTAAGCTTTCAAAATGTGCTTTCAAAACTCTGGGCAACATATGAAATGAATTTTTGGGAACGCAAAATTCACGGAGCACTTGAGTGTAATTTGACCTTTCTGACTTCAGAGTTAAGAGCTTCGGCGCGACACAAATCAATCCTCCAACAAATGTTTCAGCCAAAATACGTTTAATTTAGGCAATCTCAAGTCCCACAGTAATACATAGATGCTTCATATACATTAGGTGGAAAGTTTCATGTCCTTTTGTCAGCCGTAAAGAACTATTACTCTGGCCTTCAGGTGCAGTATTTGAACTCGCTTCGCTAATGTAAACATGCGGGTCAAGTTCTTATCACGAAACTACACAAGTTTTCAAAATCTACACCAAATACCAATCCTTTCTAGTATATACTGAGGTCTACAATTTGTTTGTACCTTGTGTCCTTGTTTGACTTCATTTCCGCAAAGAAACTGAGACATGCCAGGCATGCAAACTACAACGACATTCCCGCTCGCTCGACAAGTCACGTGTCTCTTGAAAGGGCCGTTTTAGACATGATTGCGTTACGTAAGCATGACACAGCGATAACTTCTGATTTGTGCAAAAAAAAATCCATCTCTAACCTATATGTTATAGGTATGCCATTGAATGAGCAGACAATCTCAGTTTTTTTTCTTACCATGCAGTTTTACCGATCTTAGGCTTGTGATCCCCGAGCGTGTCTAACCGCTATTTGTAAATAACGTGTTCTTTCTAGTTGTTTGTTTCGTTGTTTGTTTTAGTTCAACACTTTTCCCCCGTCCTGATAGATCTGTCAGGTTAGGAAATAACCTAATGCGTTTCGAAATAATTCTGCCACACGCTAATATGGCCTATCATGTTCAAAGAGCTTATTACACGTAGAAAATCCTGCTACCGTCTTTGTAAGTGCACTCTCGGTCATCTACTCGCTATTCTACCGTGCGACGATATTTACAGCGTGCGAATTTTAGGCGAGTATGGTACAAGTACCAAATACAGGAGCACAGAGTACCGGTGCGTATCGGGAGTGTAACACCGCCGGCAGGCTAGGTACGTTTTAAATCTCACTTTAAGCTGTTGTCCACCAATTGCACTATTGTAGTCACAATGCAAGTAAAAATTATGATAAAAAAATCCCTGTTATAGTTTGCAATGAATGGGGTTCAAAGGAGTGGTTTGCAAGCTGGCTATAAATGTATTACACTCTATATGCGTTTGTAATTATTACTATTAATTATTATTATTATTATTATTATTATTATTATTATTATTATTATCATCGTTATTATTGTATTTAAACTCAAGCAATCAGCAATTATAAAGCAGGCGCTGATTGAGGGTCTCAATGGGGTTAACCGATAGGCGTAAAACGGCCAAAAATTTAGCCGATAGCCGTAAAAATTGAAAAATTTTAACCGTTAGCCGTAAATAGGGTAAAAAAGAGTTAACCGTAAAAGAAAGTGTTTCCTAGATTTGCCAATTTTAAGGAAGATACTAAACTCACTTATGGTTCCGTTTTTTATTTCCCGGCTAGTGTGATTCTGTACGCACGTTAGGCGAAGCGCCTTAACCAAGCTTGGGATTAATTATAATTAGCAATTTTCCGGAGGTCGTGCCCTCGAAACACTTATAAAACAACACGCAGAGATGTCACTGTTTGTAAAACACGTTGCCGATAAACAACATTTCCCTGTTTTTCTCTGACGCTACGGTAGACATTGCCATGCCTAGTCCCTGTACGGCGTCTTGCCACGCAATCTCGGTCAAGGCATTTCGGTGGCGAACTCGCTCGGACCACGTGACCCGAAACGCATTAGCCGCACGTAATAATGCGGCCTACGGACAAGGCATCGGCAGACAGTCGTTCCGTACAGTCCTTCACTATCATTAAAAACACCGGACACGGGAATTTTGTTATTGGCCGTTTTCACACTAGAGCTAGAAATGGATCATCCGTCTGGGACTAGCCTGTGTACAGTCGCGTCCTCCCCACAGACACCCCTTCTCCGAAATTTTCTGAGTGGAGGGGGCGGCTGTACACAGGCTATCTGGAACGGATAATCCCGTCTTCAAAAGTTAGGCGGATTGTTCATTCAAAATTAAAACTATTCCATTTTCAAATTAAGACGTATTACCTATCTGACGCGAATCATCAAAAGGATAACCCATCTCACACGAATAACCCTTCTCTAGTGTGAAAACGGCCATTTCTGTTATAATGAATGTCGCGCCCCGGCCTTGAGTTGGGCGTTCGCGTGTCTGCTTTTGCTTTTTCACAAAGATTATTTTTAAATTGACTGTTGACATTTCTAAGTGTAAAATAATATTAAAAGTGGAATACTTTATAAAAAGTATGATCTATCAAATGTTAAACTTTTTCGAAAGAATAGCTTATTTCATCCCGAGATGATCCGAAGACCTTTATTCAAAAAAATATAGGTTAATTAATATATAATTTTTGGAAACAAAAGAAGTTAATTTTTAACTTTTTCGTTAACCGTAACTGAAAAAAATTAACCGATAGCCGTAAAAGAGCCAAAATTTTAGCCGATAACCGTAAAAGACACCACCCCATTGTCACCCTCCTGATTGGCTTAGCCTGCGTAGCATGATCCCGTAATTATCTAATCACAGGCCGCGCGAAGGAACACGCGAAGGGGAGAGAAGGCCTCCTCTCCTTTTTCCTCTTCCCCCCACCCCCCCCCCCCCTCCAAAAAAAAAAACAACAACAACAACAACAAACTGGCGCCCGCTACGCAGGTTATGATTGGCCCTACTCTGGAACGTTTTTGCGCGTGTCAAAGTACGGAAAGAACCTAGCGGGGAAGGATCAGGGGCGCGGGAGATAAAGGTTCGTTCGTGTTACACTGGTTCTTCTGGTTCGAAGATGCGCAAGAGCAGGCACCAGTGCAAGTTCCAAACCATGATAAGTTCTTCGATGCGCAAAGTACATTATGGCCCTCTTTGACATTGCGGCTAACCTACGTGCACCTGGACAGTTGCAGCTTCACGATTGCACACACCCTTCTCCCTTGGGATCACTGGAGTCTTATCTCTCTAGGCGGATGACAGTCAGATGGCATGCTGCAGAATTGACTGTAAAGTGGCGCTCAACTGATCAGTTGCTCTCTCCTATGCGCACGTACTGTGTGCTCGGTTATTTATTACTTGAACGACACTGATCAGCGACAATGATCAGAACAGCGCAAACAATAAAGTTTGACCCTAGGCCCGGCCGAAGGCGGGGGTTGGAGGTGGAAGGGAGAGTTGAAGTTACCGAGATGATAAAGGGATTTCTTTTTTGTTTTGAAAATTTTCATCACGGGATTTCTTTGAAGATAGGAAAATTTGGCAAATACAAATATATATAGACATTTTCTGTAGCTTGATTTAAATAAGAATTTCAAAGGGTATTCAAAACAACAACAACAACAACAACAACACTTATCGGACGTTTCCATGAGTAGAAGGCAATCTGTTTTCTATAGTACCGCACACAATGTTGGCCGCGCAGTTCAGACTGTCAGATGAGAAAAAGTAAAATTCAGCAGATGGTAAGATGAATAAACCAACCACAAACATTTACTTTCCGTTTTCTAGCGTGCCATATCATTTGATCCTTCACGGAAAAAATTCAGGGCTTGGAGAAATTAGGGCTTGGAAATTTGGGGTGTTAACGTTCGGTCCTAGGTTTTTTTTGGTTTCGTCGGTAATCCGACAAGTCTGTGAAGGTAAAACTGCATGGTAAAAAAAAAAAATTAAGATTGTGGTTCGGTTCATTCAATGGCCCTATAACATGCAAGTTAGAAATGGATTTTTTTTTTCACAACTCAGAAATAAGCGCTGTAAGACATGTTTACGTAACGCAATCAAGTGCTAAAACGACCCATTCACGTGACTCGTGACATGGCGGTCGCGCATGAATTTCGCTGTGGTTTGTCTAAGTTTCATTCTCTATTTTCCAATTCCCCACTCTGTTTGCCCCCCAAATTTTGCATAAACCATTGTTTTTAAATGCTCGTGGGAGTATTGCATTTTCCCAAGAGCATTTTAAGGCAATAAGTTATGCAAAATTTGGGGGGCAGACAGAATGTATTATGGGGAATTGGAAAATAGTCAATTGCCGAAATGAAGTCAAACAAGGACACAAGGTACAAACAAACAAATTGTAGACCTCAGTATATACTAGAAAGGATTGGTATTTGGTGTAGATTTTGAAAACTTGTGTAGTTTCGTGATAAGAACTTGACCCGCATGTTTACATTAGCGAAGCGAGTTCAAATACTGCACCTGAAGGCCAGAGTAATAGTTCTTTACGGCTGACAAAAGGACATGAAACTTTCCACCTAATGTATATGAAGCATCTATGTATTACTGTGGGACTTGAGATTGCCTAACTTAAACGTATTTTGGCTGAAACATTTGTTGGAGGATTGATTTGTGTCGCGCCGAAGCTCTTAACTCTCAAGTCAGAAAGGTCAAATTACACTCAAGTGCTCCGTGAATTTTGCGTTCCCAAAAATTCATTTCATATGTTGCCCAGAGTTTTGAAAGCACATTTTGAAAGCTTAGAGATTGCTTTTTAATGTGGAATGTCTTTTTCTGTTTGAAATCATGTATCGGATGTGATTTTAGGCCTTTGAAATTTGACAATATTTTGCTCGCGTAAAAGCCTAAAAATTTTGTAAATATTTAAAAATCCATAAAATATTCCAGTTGCGATCAATTCAAGAACATGACCACTCAATATGTGTATTAAAACCCTTTTAATATGATAAGAAGCTTTTGAAGTTGGATGATAATTGAATTCGATTGAAAGCAAGGTCTTTTCGTAGCCCGTTCTAGGGGCCCGAAAAAGCGGTCTGGCGGAGGCCGTCAATCGCCCGAACTTGACATTCGCCGTATCGCCAAAATATTTATCCAATGAAACTAAAAGTTATATTTTCATTACTAGAATACCAGGGGGAGTCTACATAATTTTTTTGCAATTTTTCAAAAATTTATTTTTCCCACCTCTGGTCGATATTTACAGACATCCGCTCTTAAAACCCGAAAATGAAGGAGGCAATTTGTTTTCTTCCGACGCTGTCATCGATGGGTGAGTGGAGCCACAGTTGTTGGGATGTTGGAAACTGCCAGTATTAATATAATATTTGCTTTTCCTCAGCGCTGGGGTTTTCATTATTTCATTTGGCCTACTGCAAGAGTCATCGTAGCTCTTCTTCGTCGGCTTCATCGTATTAATCGTTA
Source organism: Porites lutea (assembly GCF_958299795.1). Lineage (NCBI taxonomy): Eukaryota > Metazoa > Cnidaria > Anthozoa > Scleractinia > Poritidae > Porites > Porites lutea. Next base: position 1,663,243 of record NC_133205.1, on the reverse strand, counting down.
AGAAAATTTATACCTCTGTGACTTGTGACATTGGCGATATGTTCTGAACTTACAATCTTTGCTTTCTTCAGCTTCCCGACTGTTGTTTTTCTTGCACAATGATTCGTAAACTTTTTTCTCTCTTTTTTAAGGCTAGTACCAGCTACGGATACTTTCATTAGGTTTGTTATGGTATTTTCGCCTATTGGCTTAGTTTAGACCAGATGTTTAAATTTTCGGTTTTCGTTTGCCAATGAGATAGACAAAAACAGACGATAGCATGGATATTTTAATAGTCGCTCCACAAAGACTCAAAGAGAGCAACCGAACACCTTTCTCCTCCGACAAATAGCGTACGTGACTTGAAATCCCTGTTGTTATCATGAAAAACATGAGGAGCCTCATAGAGAATTTTTTGGACGCTGTTGGAAGCCACAGTTGCTAAAGACGCTATACTAATTAAATTCTTAGGTGTGAAATTTAATTTCGCAAAAGTCAGTCGCTTGATACATGATCTTCCCTGACCCGTCAAGGATAACAGACAGGAAGCTTAAGATGCCTGGTGATGCCGTTTTGTGGTTTTTAACCCCCGCTGCAGTGTTAATCGAGAACGCAAAAAAGTAACCTTTTTGTACTCTTTCATGTTATATTTATGTCTTTAAAACGTTTCAATGCGCTCTTTGTAGTCACATTGACTTTAGCTGACCGAAAGAAAGACTTGATTTTTATGGACATGTTAAAGTTTTTTTTTGTCATTCGACCTTCTTCGGGATTGATAAATTTGTACCTGCTAAAAACGTGACCTATACGCTACCTGGTGCGCGAAACCTTTCACTCGGAACGCGGTTAAAATAACCCGAGATTGAGCGATTTTCAAGCGCATCTCTAGAGTAATTTTTTTAGCTTAAGTGTTCGACTGCTCATCCGTTATGGACGCTAATGACGACAACAAGGACAGAAAACGAAAATCTCGCGAGAATACGCAAGAGGAGAGGAGAAAACAGCGAAAAGAGTGGAAAAAAAGGAAGCAACATGCTAAGCGGGCAAAGTCCAGCCCTTCCACAAATGCTAGAAACGATGGTAGCGAAGAGAAGAAAGTGGCTATCGAGGACCAAAAGAGAACTTTGGTGGATACAAAGGAAAAAGCAAGTTCCTCGAAAAATTCTCCAAAAGTTCATGCATCCAAGTCAAAAAGCCTCGCCAAGGAGATCAAACCAAAAGGGCAACTGGCAGCCGCAAACTCAAGAAGTGCTTTGATGTTAAGCTTAGCCGTCAAACGAAACTCTTCAAAGACAATGCAGGCCTTGGCAGATGGAAAATCCCGCAAGCATTCGAACCAAAAAACCTATGAAGCACCTCCGAATCAACCACCGCAGCTCATGCCAGCTTCATCCAGGAGAAATCTGGGTGCAGTTAAAAAGCACATTGTCCTTAAGGAGAAGAGCTTGATAAAGGAACTAGAGCCAGGGCATATAGACTATTTGCCTCTAGACGCTGTTGGTAGTGGAAGCTACGGGCAATGCTACCGTGCCCGTTACAGGGGAATCGACGTGGTTGTAAAAAAGATGATACACAGGGATACAGAAGAGGACAAGTTAAGGGCGAAGCGTGAAGTGATCCACGAAGCAGAAGTGCTTACTGCACTTGGGGACCATGACGGGCTGCCTATGCTTATAGGCATCACAACAGCAAATTTAACATTTTGTGTTGTAACGCAGTTCCACGGTGTCAACGAAAGAAGTGTGACCCTTCACCAAGCTGCAAAGAACAAAATAATATCGCCTACCGAATGTGTTCATTTATTTGTGAAGATCTGCTCCGCCTTAGAGCATGTGCATTCGAAAGGATTTTTGCACAATGACATTAAAAGCAATAATGTGGTGCTTGATCAAACTGTTTCTGAACAGTACGCCCCTGTACTTATTGATTTCGGCAAAAGCACAAGAATACGTTCTGCTGCCACGATAACTGTGAAAGAGAGGAAGACGCATGAGAAGGACGAGAAGAGTGCCCACGTGAAAAGTTACCTTGCTCCAGAAGTCATAAAGTGCAGGCAGTACAGTCCGGCCAGTGACATATATTCCATGGGACGAATGCTGAAAGCGATTGCAACGACCATGGGATTTTATGACAAGGTTCGCGTTGTTGTTAAGACTGCAACCAACAACGAACCTTCTCATAGAGGAAACATCGAAGAGTTTGCCAAGGAAATCGCTGCAGTTCAATTTTAATTTTTGCTTTTGTCTGCCTAACGCCGGGGGGAGGGGGGTAATCCCTGTGATGACCTATACGTGGAGGCTTCGCCCGAACGGGTACCTTTTTCAGGCTTCAGTTTTATGAAAGGGCGGGGATTTCACTGGCTGAAGTATATAAAAGGGTATATATAGGTATATAAAAGGGGTACCTTTTTCGTGAAAAATGATATATAAAAGGTTAAGGGGTTGAGAATCGGGGCGGAGCCTCCCCGTATAAACGTGTTTTAAGTACCCCCCGGAGCCTAACGGCGACGAAAAAATTTAAAAAACAACAAAAACACCAAAACCCCTCATGTTCTACAGGCTCATGATGTACTCCAAAGTCATTTCGAAGTCCGTAAACGCCGCATACAAGTTTATTTTTAAAAAGGTTAAAAGAGTAACAGCTAATTTCATGCAAGCCGAGCACCTAATCCTTTTATAGTCGCCATTTGCAGCCAATAAAATTATCGCGAGTGTCTTCTAGATGATCGCTAGACTGTTTGCGAGCTTTCAATATTTTATTTTTAGTTATGTACAGTAGCTGGAATTACTATAGTGTTTGTTAGATGTCTTAGATTAGTGGATTGTAAAGCGTAACATTTTTTTGAATAATTGTATATCTTAAATCGTACATTTTAATAGATTTTACCTACTCCGTAATAATACTTGTTTATAATAACGTATTCTAGCTTAATGGCTGCGACGTAATTTCAATAAACTAGTCAACAATCATAATAAATAGTTATGTAATGATAGTTATTTATCAAATAAACCGGGACGGCCCCTAGGGGAGAGGGCTAGGGCAGTGATATAGTCATCTCATCCATGTCCGATTAGTGTTATTTAGCCATATGAAGCCGAATCCCGGCCGTATCGAAGATATCTTTACGCAGATAATCGTTATAGCTACCGAAATCTACCCTCCTCATATGAAGGAACGTCACCTTTTGCCTCCTTTTTACCTTCGACAAGCTCTCCGCGCACTGCAAACAAAAATTTTTCACGACAAGTCACGGACGAGCTGCCCTAAAGCACCGGTCAGCGGCGCATGGCAAATTAATGATTAAACTAGTCGACCAGCAAGTTTGTACATTACACTTCAACTAGGCAAAACAAAAAAAAAGTAAAAGTACAACCAAGCTAACAAAGATGGTAATTGGATTAAGCTTTTTATGGAAAAAACTTTACTCATGGCGCCATTTTCGAAAAGGTATAAGCTCCGGTTCGCTCGACCCGCTAACAGAAGTGATTTTCTTCAGTTGTGGAACCAAGCCACATCATGTAGAAATGGCGTACGAAACGCTTTCCTTGAAGCGGGTATTTTCGCCTCATCTGAACCCAGAGAAGCATTGGTACGCTTTGAATTCTACTTTATGCTGTTCAAAACCAGCTGCCTTTTGTTCCACCTCATCCGCGAATTTATTTCCTGAGGAATATAAGCTCGTCTTCCTCAATGACTTGCGTGGCGAAGATGGAGCTCAAGTGTCTTTCCGCTGGTTTTGCTCGTTTCGGAGCAGCGAGAAAGTTTACGTGGCTTCGGCATTCGGTCTACTGCTTGGGATTCTCCGCTTAAAATCGTGGTCCAATTGCCAATTTATGAAGTCGGATTACATCCATTGTTTGATATCCGTGCTAAATGCGAGAGGCTTGCAGTGCAAGGTTGGCGACTCCGACCAAAATATTGCCTCTCTGCCGACCCAGGTTACGGTGGTGGAAGCCCTGCACTTCACCCCACAAGCAAAAAGCAGCAAGGGATGCCAAAAAGTCGATCTCCCCACTCCGCCGAGCACTCCAAGGCAAAGCCCGCCAAATCCTGAAAGCCCGCCAAAATTCGAGAGCCCGCCAATACAAAGCGATGTCCACCCAAAACGGAAGAAACGGACAATAGAAGAGATCAAGGTGGATCAGGATCTTTCTCCACCCAGCAAAAGAAAGAAAGTCCGTGAAGTTGCCACTCGAATTATTCAAGACGTTCGAGAAGTCTGCGAGAACAACGGAGAAACTCTGGGGACCGTGCTGGCAGAATGTTCGAAAATGACAGGAAAGGAAGGCCAAGATGTTCGCGAAACAGTGAAGTCAGTCGTTGACGCAATAGTAGCGGAAAAGGGTGCACGAAAAGCCTTCGAGAAGCTGGTATCCGAAGACTCGTGGAACGAAAGAGTAAAATGTATGAGGGTCCCTGACTGGATGTACCTCCTATTCAAGCTGAAGTCGAGAATTTCAGACAGTGGCTGGCAGGATTTAACTAATCTTACGAAGCTTGCGAGAACTGGGGTAAGTTACAAGATCTATTTTGTAATTCAGTTCTTATCTTATGAATTTTTGATAGGGTGATTATAGTGTTCCCCAGCTATTAAGACAGTGGGGGAGGGGAGGGGGGTTATATGGAATTATGACTTTTATTTTAATTGGGACTGCTTCTATTTTAATTGGGTAATGGGGGAGGGGGGGGGAAGGGCTTGTTCTTACACCTTAAATAAGTTTTTGGGGTTGGCTTTTGTCTCTAGCACAACATCGCATGTTTCACAGCAGGTGTAATTTTAAAATTTTTACAGAAAACATCAGATGAACCTATTCTGCTCATCAAGAATAATATTGCAGCGCTGTGAAGGGCTCACTTTAGTGTTACAAGATCACTCATGGACATTACTGCTCTTCCTGAAGAAGTCCCTGGATTTGAAGTAAATCTTGAAAATGTTGCCGTTTGGGTCATTAGGGAGATGCGCCTACATGGGTCACTTCCTGATGACATTACATTTAAACTGTCGATTGATGGGCGTCCTTTCCATGGTAAGGGTACACGAGTACTGTACACTTCCCCTTGTTTTTTTTTCTTATATCCATTTCTCATGTTTCAAGGAGATATGTCAGAAAGCTATTTCTATTTTTGTAGGTCAATTCTTGCTGTTCTTTCTGTGTTTTTAGCCAACAGTTTGTCTATTTCTTTCACCATTTTGTACTCACTACCAGAACAACTCAACCTCATCCCCAGGTTTTCTCAGTCCACAGTTCAATAATCTGGCAATTTTGCCGCACACATGACACCAACAGTTCACATATCTGCAAAATTCTTCCAAATTTGGTTGACATTCAAGGCTGCTGCTGCCAGTACATGTATACTTACATATATATACATAAAAGTTAAAGAAGACCAGAAGTGTATATAGATATTCATATATACAGTGTATGCATATATAATATAATCATTATATATTTTTATATTTTGTAAATTACAGGCAAAGAGCAGCTTGCATTTGGCATTGTTCCACTTGATGCTCAGTACCGGTCCTCTCAGAGTGCCAAGTCAGTCTATCCTCTGGCTATAGCTAACTGTAAGGAAAATAGGTTGGTGGCATTGCTTTTGTTTTTTCGACGTTTGGACTGTTATTGCATGTGTACATTATTTGTCTCTCAAATGAAGCTGTAATATTTATTCCAAAAAAATTATTTTCTAATGATCTGCGGAGTGTGAAGCAAGAGAAATATTATGGTAGTATATGACTAAGACCATTACCTGCATAAAGTCACTTCCTTAAAAAAAGCACTTTTGTTAATCCAAGTCATATATCAACTTAAATCTGCTTGTCTGTTTTTAAGAGATGACCTTAAGAAGTTGCTTCATAATCTTAACAAGCAGAAGGACAAACTAAAAAAGATGGGAATAACAGTGGATGGCAAACACTATCGTGTACAGTTCAAAGGTAATTATGAGCCTGTTAGTTTATTATTTCAACTATGAAAAAAAGAGTTACTTATGGTGGCTTTTTTACCAAGGAGAGAAAAGTGGAATTATTAACATTTTCGATTTTAGAGTTGAATGTACAAATTATCTTAACACAATGTTGGCTTTGTGTAGCATTTAACATTGGCCTTTTGGTTGTTCCTTTTTTAGTTACTCTTGATTACAAAGGTTTAGTGTTGCTCATGGCAAAAATTGAAGATGAAGATTTTTTGCTGGGAGGACGGGGCCTGTGTGTCGAGTTTTGCATATTCTGTTTTGCACTGAGGGTAAGGTTAGACTATGTTGCTAAACACATAGTTACAGACTTCTCAATAGTCCAGTTTGTCTGTTCTGCAATATACATATTTACACAACAATTTATTTTTGCCCCCGTGCATGATACATCAAAGAAGAAAAAAGGGACCCGATTAGTTTTTATTATAATTAAGTAGTACAAGAAAACTGGTACCTAGTTGACAATTGTAGTAGGATTTTACAGGCCTTAAGAAATGCATAATCATTTGGTTAATGTGAGAGCTAGCAAGGAAACAAAAAATACAATAAGGGGTTTAAGAACCAGATTGTTTTGGATTTCTAATTGTCAAGATAGCTGCAGATCCTGCTTTTTGATATAAATTTTAGTCCAGTGCAGGGAGTTATGAACCAAAAATTGACCCCTCATATATTGAGTTCAACAACATATATAGCCATATTAACAGTGGTACTGTGCTTTAAAAGTGAGACTCCTTTAATTACAACAGTACAGAAAGTATTCCCAAATGTTTCAAGCCTAGTCTCTCTCTCTTTTTCTCTATAGGCTTGTGATTGTGATTTAGGAAGGCATGAAGTGTGTCTTGAGCACTTTCTTCAAACGAAGGCAAACATTGGCGGGTATGTCTTTTCAAACATTGCAACAAAGTTATTATTCTTCGACATGATATGCTGCTGTGTTTCATTCAAGTCAGGCATTTCATTTGACACCCACTCATTGAATGTTATCCCTTTTTATGCTCCCACTGAGCTTAATACAAAATAATTTTTTTGTTGTTGAAATTTTCATATTAGCTGCTGCAGGCATTTAGACAGCTTCACAGTTGTGATAAATTTTTGTTTCTCTTTTGAGTAGTATTTTGAAGTTTGGGGCATACTGTAATGTTTCCAATAATAATGATTAGTTTCAGAGGCTTGAGAGATGATTTGACATGCATCCTTGATGAGGAACTGTCTTCAATGAGTCTCTGTGCTTTGCACTGTGAGATGAGAAACACAGAGCAGTTGTTGAAGAGTATTGGCTTGTTGGCCTATGAGATTGGATCACTTGAAGACTGCAATCAGAAACTTTCTGAATATGGTCCAGCTAATTTCAAGGCAGATCGCATCACAGTCAAGTTAAGGCCGGGACAGCAGGTAGCTCCCGATCGAAATAACATTTCTTTTGCCTCATGCTCAGGTAAGTGTAGCTTAGAAGAAGTCTTAAGCCAAATACAAAAGTCTTGACTGAAATGTGATGTCAGTTAATCTTCACATTGTTTCGAGTAACAATTAGATGAAATCTTGCACATAAAAACTTACTATTTGATAATTTCATACTCATCTGAACTGGCGGGTGGCACACCTCAGACAGTTCAGTGTAACGTACATAAAAATATCTTACCTTCTAATAATTTCCTCCCCATCTGAACTGGCGGGTGGCACACCTCATACAGTGCAGTATAACATACATAAAAACTTACCATTTTATAATTTCCTCCCCATCTGAACTGGCAGGTGGCACACCTCATACAGTTCAGTGTAACATACATAAAAACTTACCATTTTATAATTTCCTCCCCATCTGAACTGGCGGGTGGCACACCTCATACAGTGCAGTATAACATACATAAAAACTGACGATTTTATAATTTCCTCCCCATCTGAACTGGCAGGTGGCACACCTCATACAGTTCAGTGTAACATACATAAAAACTTACCATTTTATAATTTCCTCCCCATCTGAACTGGCGGGTGGCACACCTCATACAGTTCAGTGTAACATACATAAAAATATCTTACCTTCTAATAATTTCCTCCCCATCTGAACTGGCGGGTGGCACACCTCATACAGTTCAGTGTAACATATTGAAATTTTCCTTGCTTTTCTCTAGGGCTTTTTCCAAAGCGAACGGGACTTATGGAGAGCATTAATGCTGGTAACAATATTGAAATATTAAACTTAAGTAACTTTTAATAAGGGTAGACTACACGAAATGTTTACATGAAACTGTTTAATTCTATGTATTGTCAGGCATGAAAACAAATTAATGGTGAAGAAATTCTGATTTTTTCAAAATAATGATTTTTCCCTTTTAATTTTGACAGGAGGCACTGAGCGACAAATGTTGGCATCACTGGAGGACATTGTTGACAAGTCTCTGCCTCTTTCCAAGTTAGAAACTCATTTCCAAGACCCTGAGGCAGCAAAATTATGCATCCTGAACAAGATATCATTTTGTGAGGCCCGGCAAAAGGTGTCTTTCCCATTTTTTCCTTACTTTTTCTTTTATAAGTATCCAAACAATACTTGTTGGTGCACTGTTCACGTGTAATATTATTGCATAACTATGGCCTGAAATGTTAGACAAATAGACCAGAATACAGAATGATGGCATTATTAAACAAGCCTATAAGTTTGAAGGAAACAAAACCACCATCACCATTTCAATTTTAGCAAAGATTATGTATTTTTTATGATCAGTGCATGCCCATGTGCACACCTATGCCTTAATAAGTTTGTTTTTTTTTTTACACAAAACCGATAATGTTCTAGCAAACTTTACTTATGCCATTTTGCAGTATTACACTGAAATGTTGGAGAGTGGGATTTTCGTTCGTGATTTTGGCACACACCAAGAGGAGATTAATCTTGTGAATTCAGGTACCTTGGACATTAAGCCATCCCGATGTTTCGATGTGTAATTTGTTTTGGCTGAATTTACTGTTTACCTTTTATTATAGTTCCTTACCTGTGTGGAATGCCTACCTTATAATGAACTTAAAAATTGTTACTGTGGCACTTAGGTGGCAGCCCCGTCTTAATATTCACTCCTAAAATTTTATTATTATTAGCATTTTAGTATTTTTAGTTAAATTTATAGTAATCTTTTTTTTTTATCTAGCAGTGCCATTAATTGTGGAACACCTTGCATGATAACAGACCATCTGTATAAAGACTTGTATTCATGTTTTATTGTTATTATTATTATTATTATTATTATTATTATTATTATTATTATTATTATTATCATTATCAATATCATTATTGTTATTAATACTGCTCTTATTAAATGTGACTCTGTCTATCCAGTTGCAAGTGGGGAGTTTGCCAGACTTACGAAATACTGGAAAGGGAAACAAGAGGACATGGAGAGCAACTTTAAGCAACTGTACAAGCCCGGAGTTCCTACAACTAAACAACGAAAGGGAAAGAACTGTAAAAGAGTAGTGCACAGCAACAAGGAGCTCAGCAGATATGCGGGCTCATTGACTAAGGAGTTCATTGTAGAGGTTAGGACTTCTATACTTCTATCATGCAGTTCTTAGAATTATAGGATTCTATTTCTGACAAGTAACCCAAGTTTAATGTGTAAACTCAGTAGGTTGATTGTCATTGCTAAAGGATTTGAGATATAAAAAATTACCGACCAGTGCGCAGCTGTACGTGATATAACACTCACATAATCCTTGCTGGCTGATCTGAGGTCAGGAAAGGATTTTTTTCATTTTCAGTACAATCATAGATGCTATATCTACTTAAGCCACAAAACATGTCATATCCTTTCAACAGTAGTAAAAATTTAGGGCTATAATAATTGGTGATACTCTGGAAAAAAAAATGCAGTCCCAACATTATTACAAGTTTACTAACACTAAGTATTTATAATACACTTGACACATTTTTCAGTGTTAAATAATTATATTATCCTCACCTTTTATGGAAAGACACAAGAAACCAATCTACCACTAGTCTTTAGTCGGAGAGGTGCAAATAGACATGGATTTAAGACAGAGGGGTGTGTGAACCATTAACCATTAAATTGCATTTTACTGTAGCTAACTCTATACATAAAAGTTGTTTGTTCTTGTTTGTAGGTGTGCTCGTTATGGAAGGAGATAGCATTCACCATAAGAGACACTGAGTTTAAGGGGAGCGAAGAGCACCTGATTGACATTTTTGACATCAAGGTTTGCATCAATCCTTCTATTTTGTTCTTCTGCTGCTTAAGTTTCCTTACATTATATACACATTTATAAGCCTACATCATTTAGATTTAAAAGGCTAACCGAAGACACTGGCTTAATGTCAGTTTTATATAATGAAAATGGGAGTACAATATTATTTTTCTATGTCGTTGTCTGAACCATACATTAAGGCCTAGCTGTTTTGAAGCATTATAGAGGGTACCTTTAAGTGTCAGTTATTTCAAGACCCCATTCCACGAATGGTGACCTCAGGCTCTGCAATTATTCAGCACCGCATTCCTGACTGTAAAGGCCTGCACATAGAAATTTTTGTTGTGTGTCAACTCTATTGGGCCATGCTATTGTATCCTCAGCATTGTAAATGGTAACACAGTGTAGTTTTTGTGGGACATTGTGATGTTGAGTTTTGAATCTTATTTTCTAGTGTAAAGAATGGGGCTTCCTCCTTTTGGAGATGTTTGGCACAAGCCTAGGTACAGGAGACTATGGCCACCTTACAGTGGAGCATGTGCCCATGCTTTTTCGAAGGCATCGTTCCCTGGGACAATTGTCAAACCAGGGTTTTGAAGCTGCACACAAGCTCCAAAGACAGCTCTACACAAGGGCAACATCTCATGATGCATCAGGCAATACTTCATCATGTATGTGTGATTTCACATGACTTATGCCATGCATGTAAATTACCATAAAGCGCATCCCCCCCCCACCCCTCCCCGAGTCCCCCAAATTTCTAAACCCTAAGAATAAAGTCAGTCTAGAAGGCTTTTCGGGCAAATACAATCTTGCTGGTGAAATATTTAAGCTCATTGCCATGAATGAAAGACGTTCTTGATAACACAGTTATAATATTGCCTCATTGTGACCCCAAATACTTTGAATCTTTAATGCAAAAATCTGTGTTGACAGTAATGCAAAAAAACCTACATTGAATGGACACCTGCAGTCCCTCACCATTGCAAACTGAATTTATGAAAAAATCAGTTATGTACTGGGGAGCAAGGGCCTACAGTGACTTCCCACACCCTGCAAAGCAGTGCAAATCTTTCCCTCAGATCAAGGATCAGAGGACTGTAATTCTGTAATTTGGCGGTACCGCTATATTGTACAATTTTCAAGTATCTGCCGACACCCACATAGAAATAACAGGGTCATTAAAGTCTTATTATTTTTCTGATTTGTAGTGGATCAAATTCTCGCACATCTATACACAGAGATGCTACTGAACATGAGGCTGGCATTTAGAGAGGCTAAGCAGTGCATGACAACAGGTAAGGCTGGAATCGGAATTAAGGGTATCAATGCACTACTGAGGAATGATAAAGGTTTAATTTCACTTGGAAGCATGAGTTCTATTTGTCTTTGCTTTTTGTTTACATGATAGTGGATCCACTTGTGGTTTCACTTTTTTTTTTTTTCAGTGTATGAATTTTTCAAACCTTCACATTTTCGTTTCCTTTATCTCCGATCCATAGGGCTGAGAAAAACAAAATTAGAAAAAAATCAAAGAAACATTGCAGCCATGACATCTTAGATGGTGAATGTATAAAAGGAAATAAAAATTATGCCACGACATAATTGAGTTCATCATACTCATTTTTATGGATACCTGAGCCCTTGTCCATATACCATTAACCAAGCCAGTCAATTAATCCTTTTTTTGAAAAGTACCATAAGGATTTAAGTTTTATATTAGTATATGAATTATTTCAGGGGAGCTATTCTACTACAGAGGGTGTGGCTGGAAGGCAAAAAGAATGCACTGGAATAAAGAGGACAGACAGTGGATTCATAGAATGGACGAGCTCTTCACCAACCTGTTTGGTCCCGATTACTGTGAATATGAGTACACAGAGAAGACAAAGCACTGTGTGGTGGTAGCGGGGCAGTTTCCACTGATACAGTACCAACATGAGGAATGGGAAAAAACCTTCAAGAATGACATTCCATCACCAGTACCACAGCAGTATAGCAGAACAGCAACCAAGGTGAAACTGGCAACAGAACACCAGACCCGCAGTGACATTGCAGGTACAGCACCACAGCACGTCAACAACAACGCAAATGCAGCCATAGGGTCACCAAAAGCAGCAGCAACACCACAGCAACATGGCAGCAGCAGTACAGCTACAATGGCCTCTGTAACATCTGCAGCAACAACAGCACCCTCAGTTATTAACAGCACTGAAGCTACCCCAGTAGAAAGATCAACAAAACAGTTTGACCGGATCAGAGCAACTAAACCTCCTGACAGTGCACCCTCCAACCAAAACTTGTTGTTGAGACTGGACAGGGTCAACCTCCTTACTCGTGGAGAAATAGCAGCTTTGGTTCTACCCAGAGTAGCTTCCATTTCCAATGACGATATCATGCTTGCTCTGGACCAAACTGAAGTGAAAGACCCACTCTCTGTTAGTCTACGTCCATCTGAAAGTGCGGTAGAGCATGCCTTGAAGTTATTTAGGGAAGATTCCAAAAGAAAGAACGTGGGACCAATTGATGTTGACAGTGACGATGACTGTGATGACAAAGCTATCGTAACGTTAGGTCGCCTTGGAACTTTTTCAAAGGAGTCAGTTGGTGTATTTCAGACAATGTGCACAGTTGCTTCAATGGCTGCCCGTGTCCGCGAAGAACAACGATGGTTCTCAAACGGTAACAGAAGTCTACCAGGCCATCTCGATGAAGTTAGAGATGTGTTGCTCAATTCAAGACCGAAAGAAGAAATTATCAGACAAGGCACTTGTATCATGGATGCTACTGACTTCAGTACACTAGCATGTGAACGCTATGTCAATGGCTTCGCAATCGATACAATCTGTTCAAAATTTCTTGAGGACAGCAAGCCTGTTGAAATTGTCTTCCTCCCATCATTTAGCCAAGCATGGGCAATGCAAGGAGCAAGATACTTCAGCCAAATGGTGAGACCATTCTTTGGCCACTGTGCTGTTAACAGCGCAAAATATATTTTGTCACCACTTCATTTTGATACACCTCAGCACTGGGGGGTGTTGTGTTTCGATACAGCAAACCAAACTGTGTATTTTGACGATGGACTTAAGCTGTCTCCTCCAAGAGACACCATTGTTATCGTCAAGAACATGCTAAGTGGCTTTAAATGGTTGTCCGACAATGACATTTTCCATGAGCAAGAGTGGAACCAGCCTAAACTTGCTCTGCCTTTGCCACGCATTAATATGCCAAGGCAAACTTCAACTGGACAAGGTGCTGCGAGTTGTGGCATAGGTGTAATTCTTTCAGTGCGAGACGTAATCAAGAATCAAACCTGCCCTGCCCCATTTCAGTGGGGTTTTGAGGAAATGTCTACTTTAAGAAAGGAATTGATGACCCTTGTTCTTCAGTGGAAAAAGTAGAGGTCAGTTTGAGTTTAACTTTGGTATTTATTGCAAGAACTACAAACATAGTACGATATAAAAGGGACAGCGACTGATACACATGTACGTGGCACACTTAGTCACTCCATGAAAAGCCACCCATCATAAAAGTGGAAAAGGTTAATAACAAGAGAATTAAACTTGGGTGATCATGTTTATAAATCTTGCGACATTTGTGAATGCTTAATGGGGGCTGACCATATGATTTCTGGGGGAGGAAGAATTTCAGAAAAAAAATATCCAACAAACAGAATTGGAACAACAACAACAACAAAAAACAGTTAGGTGTATGTTTACACCCCAATATCTTAAAAAAATAATCTTGCCAAAACAAATTCCCCACCTCTAAAAATCAAATGGACAACCCTGGGCACTGAAATTGCGAAGAGTAGGTTGGTTGTGGTCAGTCTCAAGGAAAAACAGAAACCACGCAAACAAGAACTGAAACTTTCAAGGACTCTGTCATTGATGCAGGTGTACAATACTGTGGTAATTTACACACCTAGGCACATTTGCATTCCTGTACATATAAGTATCCTACAATGTAACTACTGGCTAGTTACAGTGCCCTTCTCTATTAAAGGCCATATGCTTGTTGACGTCAGCCGTGCTTATTTCACTGACAAGCCTCGTCTGTGGACAAAATTCTTTGCATTTTCATTCTTTAATAGTGCATGAGAATTTTTTTTCAACTGAAGTACACTGGTAAGTTGGTGGTATAATGTGCCGGTCTGACGTGAACATGCATAAGGGCAATAAAAAAATAATAACTGTAGCATAATTATGTGAGACATTTCACTCCCAGACCCAAATTTAAGGAAAAGACGTGTGATATTCTTCCACATTAACCTTTTGGGTAAGAAGAGCAAATCCTGCAGTGTAACTAAGTCCATTCTGATACTTTTGCGTTTCACCATTAGTTTGATCAGTAAAATTGAGCTTTTAAGAATAATTATGATCTTTTCCAATTGTCTGGGAGTAAATAGGTTTTTAAATATTTCACGTTTAAAAATCACATTTCTGTATATACATTCGGATAATCATTTGGCCGTGCTCTGTCACAGTATATACATTTGGCCACCATATAATTTCTACCTCTCTAGTTGCACGTCCCTCACCAAGCCCGACTTGCAATAAGGACTTAGAAGATGGTCTTTTTTTCTTTCCTGCAGGTGTATGGACTCTTGCCTTTGCGCGAGCAATTTCGTCCTCTGCAGAAAGATCCCCTTGATTACTGCAGATTTCGTTTCCCTCGAAAAGGAGTTGTCGCTGCAGGCTCACAAGCGGTTGCTCCTCCAAGGCACTTACTAGTGGCTCCAAGCGGAACAGTTTGTACGATACTTTTAGAGTGGCACTCTGGTAACATGGTTGACCTCTGTGGCACACTCGTCTGACAGCGTTAACCTGGACTCCAAGTTTCGTGATAAAGCATTCAAAGTACTGTTTTGGCACCTGATGGGAATCTATTTTTACCCATCTCCCTACAATAAAAATATATGGTCTGTCAGCTTCTGTGAAGCGTGTAGTTAAATTTATATGTGAAGATGCCTTTGTAGTTAAATGTGACTAGGGATTTATCACTGGAAATTTTTTCTCACGACAAGATTTCGTGATTTATGACCTGTTGTTTGTTGGAATTGATGTTGTTATTGAAAAAAAAATTACGAACTCTTGTATCCAACAGCACTGAATGATTTTAAAAATGGATTAACGTGCCCTAGCTTCAGAGATCCGTTCTAACTAAATTATCAGGTATGGGAGAAATAACTGATTCCATGATTTAAGGAAATCTCGTGTTGTTGTTCAGATGTCTATTAGTAAAAATGATAAAAACCTCCAGCACACAGGTAATTTCCGTGCGTAAATTAAATTAGTATTACTCGTTTTTCTTACGTTTTGGCCAAAAGCTTTCACTTAAATTTAGGTTTTCCGGACCTAAAAGTCAGTAGGAGAATTGTGGTTAGTAATAACAAAATGAAATGTTCAAAGGGGGCGTATATTAATATACCATGGCTAAACGCCTAAAGGTGAATTAGTGTATTAATGTACGTATCATAGGTATCTGTAGATATGAATGTAGTGTTTCTATGGTGCCAATCCAAACATAGATAATAATATAGTAATAATACCGGTTAAATCAAACACTAAGACTTTGGCTTAAGCTGTGATTTCCTATTTGCAACTTAGAACCCTACTTATACGTCGTGTAAACGGTGGAAGCTGGGTTTGTTACGTTAAACCAAGTGTGCTTTATTATGGCGGGCAGAATAGGGAACAATGTAAACTGGAATTATGAAATCTTTACCTGGTAATCGAGGATGAAATGTACTGTTGACCCGTTCAGTTATGCCGGCCAACCACGTTAAATAGCCGGCTTTGTCGGTTCTTAGAGAACTGGCGTGTGCGGGTTGTAATTCCTTGCCGTCCTGATCTTTAAAGCATGGTATCAGAGAATCTTCATCAATGTCCTCATGGCGTTGGCGAACATGTTTTTTAAGCGAATACAAAGTTTTGAATTTTTTTGCGCAAGATGGACAGTCTGTTGTGAAGCTGGTCATTTTGAATCAGCTGAGAGAAAGGAATGAGGCACGTGTGTGGGGTAATAAGCATTTTAAACCATCTGCATTGTGTAAGGCATGCTCTGCGGGTGTTTGTATCTATTGTCATTGAACTATTATGGAAAGAAAACTTTAATTTTATTTGAAACTGCACCTTTCAGCTACTAGGGAATACTTCATTTGGGTTCTCAAATTGAAAGGCTCAATATAATGTCCCGCCAAAAAAAACGATGTTTCTGTAGTTTGTGAATGCAAGAAAAACATTGCACCATATATATCAAGCAGCGCTGTCACTGTCACCCTAGGCATCTTATACACAAAGAGGTATATTCATGTGAAGCTCACCCAGTCTCAAAATGTTTTCCTTCTTAACCTATTCTGCTTGTTTTCCGTGAGGGAAAAGGTTTTCTAGTGTACGTCAAGTGGCGATACACAGGAAAGAAGCAATCATTTTCTCTCTTTTGACACACGCGGGTTGTTCATATCGTGCAAACCCGCAGCTGAAAGTTCATTGGATCTTTGATCCGCAGCAAACGGTGTATGCTTTTTTTTAAATAAGCAGTTATTCACTTGGAGGCAGTTCGATTTTTTTTACTGGCCTAAGTGTAAAGCTTATTTAATACTAGGACTGGCTTTGTAATCGGTACCCCTCCCCCACGACAACGAAAAAAAAAAAACCTTGTCACAGTGTCAAACCTCGGTGTAACATCATTCACACATTTCTACACGTAACGCTGAAAAAAATTAAAAAAAGAATCTCCAGTCTTACACCTCCGCTGAGTTAATTGCTTATCACATTTCATACAACTTATTTAAAATAGTAGCTGAGTTGACGTGTGACTGACGATTAACATTCACTTCAACACAACCAAAGGAAAGTCCGACTGCGTCCTCTATCAACGCCTACTATTGTCTTTTGCTGGTAGAGATCAAAGGTCGGTCATTTCAGATGACCGAAGTTTCCGTATCTAAGCTATGAGGCTCTTCATGTTGTATCCTTGTTCATTTAAATGCTTGAAAAGTGTAGCTGTCATGGTTTGCGTGTGGTTGCCACCGTTTTTGTTCTTTATTTTTTTACTTTAGCGTAGTCTGTTATAAGTAGCTTGTTTTTTAGTTTCTCTGGCTCATTTTCCTCGATTTTGTTGACAGTATTTTTCTCTTAGCACCGCATTTTCAATACATTTAGCCAGAAAAACGTACTTTTTACTGTGTCCGGGTTTTCCGAATATTTTTTTAACTTTTCTATTATTGTTTTACGTACAAAATTAAATCCGGTCGCCGTCTGCTGAAAACCATGGCCATTTTCTTGAATTTTGTTGCTAAAACAGCTCGGAATCTGATTGGTCCTTGGTGGTTTCTTTTGTGTTTTCAGCCAATCAGAAACCATTTGTAATTTGCTCTCGTGTTACAAGTTTAATTTTTGTACTCGTGTCACAAGTTTGCACTCGTGTAACAGAAGAGCTGCACTCCTTTCTCAGCCAATCAGAGTTGAGTAATTTTTTCGTGTATATTATTAATCACATTACGTTACTAGATATATGCACTACACAGGTAAAAAAAAGTAAAAAAGAAAAAGAAAATAAAAAAAAGGTTACGAAAAATTTGCTGAAGGGGATTCGAACCTTTAAGTCTCTCCGAATCAGTTAGAGGTGAAAGTTAACCCCTCTAACCACTGGACCGCCTCTGTGAAGGGTAAAAAATATAGTTAAAAGAAGTATATATTCCTTCTATATGGTGATTGACAGTTTTCAAGTAAATTTTTAGGTTTTCTTGTAGAATTAAATCTTGAACTGATCGAAGCCAGACGTAAAGCTCACAATAAACCCAGGCTTGCTCCATGCTGGGGAACGTTCAAGAAATTTATGAACTATCGATCGCGCGGCTACCGACTGAACAGTATGACCGTATAATTCTCTCCCGGCTCGTAAGGTGTCTTTCCATCGGTGAAGGAAAACACGGTTGTCCGTCACATAGCTTAATTTTTTTGCACGCTTTACATCTCTTGTATGCTTTGCTTTCCCCTGAACTTCTGACATCCTTGTCGACCTCTGTCGGACGGTGACGAAGGTGGAGGACCAGGGACCAGGTAACCTAACCACCGACCTAATATGGTAATCTATTGAAAAAAGGTGCCTTTGAATAATTCGGTTCTGACTTTGTTAATCTTTAACTTATTACTAGAATATGACCTTAATCTTTTGTCTGAGCAAAAGTCAAAATATCTTTCAACTGAATAGTCATATACAATTTTAGCTGTCAAAAATTTAAGTGCGGTATCGAGACACCTATCTAGGCTCTCAATATCTGTATTTCGTAAGAAACGTAAGAAAGGTGAAGAAAGATGTGCCGTTTTTCCCTTGGAAACCGCCGTTTTAGTAAAAAATATATACATTACGAATTGAATCAAAACCGACAGCACCTACCTTTTGTGTTTCTTTTTCTTCGGAGAGACACTTTTAATGTGTCGTTTTAAAACATTAGCAAATGCTTGCAAATGCCCAGAAATGCCGTAACGAAGCATGTTTTGACAATATATGCACGTTTGCCTTGTTTCCTCGTTTACAGGCTTTCGACGACAGTCCGTAACCTGTGAACTCCTCGTGTAGAGATTCATTGGCACTAATTGAAGAAAGAAGTTCATCGATCGTCTGATACAAGTTGCTGTGCGTGAAAGTTCAGAAAGTCCGCTTCAGTTGAACAAAACTTGGTTTGCGGATCCTTATTTAAGAAACCTAAACTTTGTTAGTCGCGGTGGCATGCACATAGAAACTCTTCCTGTTCCAAAGACGGGTTTTCAGCTACCTGCTGAAGTTGCAGTAACCTGACAGAAAAGGCCGCCATATTTGATCTGGCAATATTGGCTAGGCGTACTCGGCGAGTATCTCTCTGTGACGTCACAGCTCATGGTACAGTCCAGGAGTGACCGAGCCGAAAACGCCTGGGGACTAGGCTGCATTACCCTCTTAAATTTTAAATGCCGGACGTCAACTGGTTATTTTTAAACGCCCAACACATCTAAAACCTCAAATATCCTATTTGTTTTTAACTCGTTAATGAAATCTTGTCACAGCAACAAAAAAAACACTAATTCGGCGATAGTCACGTGATTGATGACGTCATTACCTAGGATGTTACATGGGAAGATATTTTATGGCAAATGTTATCGTGTTGTGGTCTGCCAGTCTTCTACGTATAAAATTGTCAAAGTTATAAAGCTCTTTTAAAAAAATGCCTTTAAGGTTTCTGAGAGATTTTTTAATGATAATGATAATTTACTTTTATAACAAGTTTTGACAACACAGATGATCTGAACGAGTGTAGAAAAATACTGAAAACCTTTTCTTCATTGAACAAACTAGCCTACAAACTAGAAACTCTTTCAGGATACTTCCCTTTCTGAATGTATAATTGATTGTAGCGCTTGGCAGACCAGTTTCTTAAATCCATCCAGCAGCAGGGCACAGAGGTTTGCCGCAAGAGTCTGTTAACTGTTTATTAGTCTAGAGATCTTTTTTACGTACACGTTGCCTTTGTCAAGAACACTAAACTAACAACTTGAAAGAATTCAGTATTCTAAATACTGGTTTCTGAATGCAAGCTCCGCCTTTAGATATGCCTAAATTTATAAATTTGCTGAGTGGCAATATAGCGGTAGTTCGCAGTCGTTGCGTAACCATTATTGGTAAGAAAAAACTATGAAGACCTGGGAGGAGGAGGAGTTCCTTGAGGAAAAGAAGTTCAGAACTGTAGCAAACGACAGGTCAAATTCTTCTCCCCTTTTCCTCCCGGCTAAGATTTCACCAAAACAATGTAAACTTACGTGAGGACTAAGTAAGTTTCGCTGGAGGCAAAAGATAAATTCCTTCTGTCGCATCACCAAGTGCTCATCCCTGATTGGATCGGAAATGTTAAGCACTGGAAACTGCACAAGGAGATGCAGTTGAGCACTTCCTGTTTCAAAGTTCAATAAAGCGCTGAATTAGTTTTCAGTTATTACATTACACCCCTCAAATTTATAGCAGTATCTCATAGCCTTCAGCAAAAAGGACACATTTTCCACCCCCAAAACGTCACTTTTTAATTGTCACGACGTAAAAGATAAAACTCAAAACACCCATTACCTTCCCTAGGACGTAAGAATTATTTCTATATCCTCTTACTTTAAAATCTGTAACATAAATTTGAGTGCAAGGGGGGAAGGAAAACCATTTAAAACTATGGATATTATTTAGACTAAATCACACCGTAATTCGTAATATTTTTGTCCTAAATGGAACGCCGAACATCATTTTAGCGTGGCAAAAAGCCCTAGGGCCTGTTTTTTGAAACTAGGCCAATGGCAGAGATGGTTTAGTCTGGTTAAGCCTGGGTTGCTAACCAGTGAACTCTAGTTGTTTTAACCTGGCTTGTAACCTGGTTAACCATAGTTTAACCGGGCTTTTGTTGCAAGGGTCTGAGAATCAAGTGATCCCTGGCGACGAAGTAAGCTAGTGCGTCAATGATCCATATTACTCACTCAAAAATGGTCCATCCGTTGGTAGGTCCAATGTCGAGTTCTCTGCTCCAGAATCTGTTCTCCCTGAGATAAAAAAGTATATATAGACCAAAGAGATGATCAAGATTTTGCGCTTAGATCTCTCTATCTATCGATCTATACCATTGTGGACGACGGTGATGCTTCATCACGGTGTTTGGCGACGTAACCACACCTTTCCGTATCAGCATCTACGATAAGAGAGATGACTTTGCATTCCGAATTGTCAACTTTGCTCATATGGAAAGCAACATTCCCGCCAATCCAGCATACGGTGTTTACATATCTCAACTGGTGAGATATGCTAGAATTTGCACGTCCGAAGTTGACTTCATAAATAGACTCTGCGGACTTTCATTACGTCTCAGACAACATGGCTTTGAAACCAATCGACTTCAGAACGCATTTAATAAATTCGTCAATCGCCATGGTTTTATCGTCGAGAAGTATGGTGCAGCCCTTCGGAAGATGAGATTAGCAATTGCACCATCGTATCCTTACATTGCTTATTTATTACTTGGATTTTTATTTCAGTTGTATATTGGTACGTGTGCGGGCGCGCAATTTAATTTTGGGCGCGTGCATTATTTATTTCTTCATTTAAGTTGCGTGTACATTTAGTTCGTTTGATAACGTCTTAGTTTTGCTTTGCGTTATTCTCCTCACTTATACGTGTTGTCCGCGACTGTGCTCACACGGTGGGTGGCTCCTGCTAAAATGTTCTGCAATTGGTATAGGATTTAATGGAACCGAAACCAATTGTGGAATTGCACGCATTTTAGGCATCTTACTGATGAACAGTTGGGACACGTAGATATATTTTTTAGCAACTACTATAATTTGCAGTCTGTCTACTTTGAATTGATTTGGAAACGCAGATCGCCTCCCATCTTCGTTAATTTTTTCGTTTCGTTTTTACTAATACTGTGTTAGTGCTAATACTAGTACTTAGACGGATGCTAATACTAATAAAGGTATTAGGTTCAAAATACGCAATACGAAACAAATGAGTTTTCAGTAAACTTAAAAATAGGTTTAAGGTTTCGGCAGTTTTAATTTCAAAAGGAAGGGAATGCCACAGCTTAGGCGCGGCAACGCTGACGGCGCGGTCCCCATGCGAAACGATATTTGTGCTTGGAACTGTTGGTAACATCTGATAAGAAGATCGTAAAGATCTGTCATCAATCCTCGGCTAGAAAAAGGACTTTTTTATTAAAATGCGGAGCATTTTTGAATCTTACCTGTATTATTGCGTCTTGAAAGCCAAAAACAACCGTATAAAGCCACTATCCCACAAACAACAAGGAGTGAGCGCCGACGCTGAAAAAGAAGACACATATATCTACCTAGAGTTTTGAAAACCGGGTCGCCTGAAATCTGAAGCCAAGTCCAGGACATTGCAGGCAACCTTTCAAAGTATAATTTGCTTATAGCCAGGATACGTTTAGTGTAAAAATAAAAATCTCTCTCTTCAGCACTAACCATCCTCAGCCCCCGACCATGGGCTCCAAATAACTTCCCTGAAATAACAGAAATCAGTGGAAATTCCGGAAAAAATGCTCGAGTGGGGGCGGCCTGTTGCCAATCTCTTTATTAGGCGAAATTTTACTTTTCCAGTAAGAAGCGCCATTAAATTACCAATCAATGCGAGAGTAGCCCGTTTTTCAAATATCAGGTATATTAAATAATCTCCAGGGATTCAGCATCCAAATACCTGTTTTGCCGGTAAAAAATGACAGTGTTAGTGGGAATTGACAGTTTTGAGGTCAATCATGTAGGAGAGGTTATAAAGTAATGCATCCATTCAAAGTTGTTATATTGTCTTACTACAGGGTCACAATTTGATCGCTTAGTAGGACGGCTGAAAAGGTTTCTTTATAGCCCTATCCCTGAAGGTTCCCAGCAGTGCTATAATACTAGTTAAATACACTGAAATACTATTTCTACCTATTTCGCCAGAACTTGATATCGTGCATGGCCATTCCTCCCCCAAACGGGTTTTTCTCTAAACAACCCCCTTAGCAGGCGCACGAGAAATTTAGGGCGAGCAACTATTAATCTATAAATATTAATAAATATTTGTTCGTGTATGATTGGCTCAAATCCCCGGTTAATTTTTCATAACCAACCACTTTTGACCAAATTTGAAAGACGTTTGCCAATATCATTACAAGACTTAAGTTGTACGAATTATCGAGAGAAAAAGGGACAGCACAAAGCGCGGTATCAGCTGTTTTGATAGAGCTGGAGCAAATGGGCTGAAGATTTCACAAGTTTTGCCAAGACGAAATAGCGAAACTTCTGCCTAAAAAGAATAACAAAATACCACTCAAAAGATGACAAACGTTATTTGAAGTATGTCTGCTAGAATAAGTAAATCTACGTAACCTGAAACTGCCGGAGAACAGTCAAATGTTATGACGACGAAACATTACATAGCCGATCGATCGAGGCAAACATAAAGTGAGAAGCATTTTGAATGAATAATAAAACAATTATTGAATTCGTCTTTCGAATGATATGAAGAATTATGCAGATCGAGTAGTGTGCTATAAAAACGTTAACTTATGAAGTTTCACGTTGTAGTCGTGTAAGGACGGCAAAAAAGTGTACAAAAAAGCGTGCTGAATGTGCAGAGTTGTTGCTTTGCTAATCTAAGTCTATTTCTTTTTTTCCGTTCTCGTTGCCGTCGCCGTCGTCGTTGCTTAAGTACCAATCCCTTCAAAGGTGGCCCTTAGGGACCAGGCCTACAAAAAGTTCAAAAGCTGGATACGCTCCTGCATTATAGATCAGTCTACATACTTACTCCTGATACGCGAAGCCTCATATCAACTTCAAGGCGAGTGAAGAAGCTTGACTGATCTTTTATTCAGGATTTATTTTATATTGCCACCTGCACATACAAACAACTTCTTCTTTTCTTGACGACTGGTGGTGGCACAGTTATTGGCCTCATTCACTTTGCTGAGAACAAAAAGACATAAAAGACTGGTGTAAAACTTTGTATGCCCAAAATTGCTGGAAATATTTTTGGCCATTGTATAGTCTTCAAATGCCTACTATGCAACTTAGTCGTGTACACTAAGACTTATGACATAAAGCAAAATTGCCAACTTTACAGTTTTACCGACGAAAGAAAATTGTTTGCTGTCAGGAGACGTTGTGCCTGCATTCATTCAATAAATTAAAGATGGCCACTGAAAGGTCAAAGGAAATAAATAAAAAAAGTTACATAAGCATTTCCTAATCCCTGCTAAAGTAGACTGGTTCCCAAAGACTACAGAGCTGAGAAACCAAGACACGAGGAAAAGTTAAAGTTTTCTTTTTCTTAAATTAGCGACAAGATTTCCGAGACTTATTGCCATAAATTTCAAACTATTAATAAATCGAACTTCAAAATAAATATTTATATCTTCTTCTGTTTTCTTTGACTTATAAGTATAAACGTGATCGTCCCTGTAAAGTGTGCAACCAAAAACACCCAATTGGAAATGTGATGTGTTCAAGGGAATGGAACATAGAAAGATGTGGGAGACGGCGAAGAAACTTGGACTGTGTTACCGTTGCTTGGGGAAAGGGCATCTTGGTGACTCATGTACTTGGAACAGAGAGTGTGGAATTGACGGATGCAAGGGTCATCAGATGGCGCTTAACTATACGATTAATCATGTACGGGAGAAATATTTAGTGGTCCATATTCGTGAACAAGTGAAAAGAGTCATGAGAGAATGTTTTGAGTGTGCGAGACGATTTCGATCGAAGCCAGCTCACTAGCAAATGGCGCCGTTCCCGAAGATTAGACTGCAGCAATCCTTCAGACCTTTCGAGAGCTGTGCAGTAGACTCTAGAGGACCTTTCTTAACTAAGCAAGGACGTGGAAGAGTGCGAGCTAAGTGCTATTTGTGTTTGTTTCTCTGTTTGAAGACTTCATTGTTGCCACTTAGAGATGGCCTCGTCTTTGGACACTGATGCATTTCTTGAGTACGCTTTTGTAAGAATGACTGCGCGGAGAGGATGGCCGCAGAAAATGTTAAGTGACAATGGAACGAACTTTGTAAGCGCATCGAGGGAACTGCGAGACCTAGTCTCTGCTATAGACCAGGACAAGATACAACGGATGACCTCCAGTGAAAGAATGAGTTGGAAGTGGAATCCACCTGCAGCGCTACATTTTGGTGGAGTCTTTGAATCTATGATCAAGTCAGCAGAGCGAGCTATTTTTGCTGTACTCGGTGATGCAGAAGTTAATGATGAGGAGTTGGAGACAATCTTCATGGGGGTAGAAAGTCTGCTGAATTCGAGACCTTTAACAGCTGTGAGTGACGACCGTAACGACGACCGCGTCTTGACTCCAAATCACTTTATGATCGGGCAGATAGGTGGTGATTTTGTACCGGAGAGCGTCGACACCGAGCCATTTAGTCCCAGAAAGCGCTGAAGAAGACTTCAAGAGCCTGAGCTCACAAGACATGAGTAGTAGGGGAGGGACCGGTTACTCCTTTTCTTTGCGGATTTAATTAACTTTTTGTGCGGTATAAATTAACGCAGATGACGTCATGCATCTCATTAAGATAGGATGATGTCATAGTCTATTTTCAGCTGGCAAGGAGCAAGTGACGTCAGAATACTCTAGGGGTTGACGTCATCAAAAAATGTTGACATCATAATCTATAAATAGAATGGTGATATCATGTCCCTACTTGGTCATGATGATGTCATATTTTTTTCCAGGTAAGATGATGTCAGGGTTTATTTTTACCTGCCAGTTTTTTTCTATTGTTTCGAAACACATAAAATGGCGCTCCCTATCCAAGCAGTCATTCACGAATTGTCAGAAGAAGTCATGAATTTCAATCAGTTAACCAGTTTCGATTTGTACGTTCCCCAGGAAATTTTTGAACCATGGGATGATTGGGAAAATGAGTTTGAAAAATTACCACAGGTAAGCCGCTCTCTGTTTCTCTGTATTTTGAATGAACGTTCGGCTCTCTGGTCTAGTATTGTTACCAACTTAATCAAGTTTTACTTTTTTTAGGATACTGAACGGCCTCACTTAAACGAAATACAGAGTGGAGCGGGCAGGAAACGACTAGCAGAGGTAGGTTTTACAGTACTTTAGGTACCTTTCAGATTTTGGTTTTGGGTTGTTCGACAGACTTTATTTATAACCACGACGAGCTCAGGAGCCGTAGCTCGTTAAATCTCCCACGTGAAATAAAATGGTCCAAAAATACAAACAGATAAAAACATTAAAATTAAGAAATTATAAAAATAAAGCGTGCAATACATAAATTTAGCAGTAGTTAATGGTTTTTGCATATTTAAAATTGTTTTGAGAAGAAACAGCTTGTACAAAAGTTATCTTAAGATAGATTCGATTTAGATAATATTGTAAATGAAGTCAGATTTTAAACTTGATGGACTTAAAAAATATTTTTACAAAAACACCGTATGGTGTATAAATAAAGGAATTATGAAACCATGCTGTTGAAAGACTTTGTTGACGTAATTGAGAGCCAGAGCGCGCAAATAATTTGTCGCACTATATCTTTTAAACAGGTTTGTAAACCCGTCGTTAATACAACTTATAATTTTACGGGATGAGGTAGACTCTACTTCTTCTAAAATGCCACGCTATCCAGTTCTTGGAAAGCGACACGAATGTTCCCTCTGTGGGCGAAAGTTTAATCGAATAGATGCTTTAAAACGACATGTGAAACAAGTTCATGAGCGCAGAGCGGCTCAGCGGGAATACGTATGTAATACCTGTGGTGAGGTCTTTCACAATCTGGCTCCGTTTCTAGCACATGGAAAATCAGCACACAGTAGACCTTCTACGGCTGCCAAACGTCTGCACCAAGACGACTCAGGTAGGAAGACTCTTTTGCATTAACATGAAAAATGTAATTTCTGACGGTTGAGTGACTAGGAACGAATTAGTCAGAAATTGCTATTCTGATGGCACGATTGAGAGGTTTTAGTATTCTCAGGGGAGAGTTTTGAGTATTTAATGTCTTAGCGGGGAATATTAATCATTCTAGCTCAGTCAGTCTTTCTGTTTGCTGTTGTCAATTTAGTTGAATTTTTTCTATGGAGTTATGCGTTTGTTTGTACCTCTTCCCCGAGGTTCCGTGCCATTGCATTAGATGGGGAATACGTTTCCACATATTTTTTGGCCACATCTAAAGAGTGGTTTTTTAGTGGTTTTTCGTATCTGGCGTGGTACACTTAATTTTTCAAGCTTTTCAAGTTAGACTTGCTAGCATATTCTATGTTGTAATAAGTATATGTTACGACACATTGTTGTTGTCGGATGACTGACTGACCATTCCTCAATAAACTATTTCACATTGAATGTTTCGTGATAGTGTAGTCAGAATTAACATTTTGTGTAAATGAGAGGTACTATGTAAATTTCCTCCGCAAAGCATAATAGAAAGTAGGATATGTAGAAAAAGTGCTTTATTGGCCTTTGTTTACAGTAATACCTTACTGAATATAATAGAGGTCACACATTGTTAAACACTTCTTTTGTCCTTAAAACCGTAAGGTCCGATATCAGGGACATTTGAAAGAGGACGTATCGTGTGGCTTACATAGACATTGTTCCCCTTTACTAGTATATACCGCGGTAAGGTTCGGGGTCACAAAATCATTTCAGGGTAACAAAGGGAGGTTTCAAACACAACGTATTTACCGGTAAATAAAAGCCGCTGATTGCAAATGAGTAGTATAGGAGGGACCGAATTATCCTCTTTTTTGCGGAGGATTCTCATTAGAGTGCGGACGAATACATTAACGTCGCTGACGTCATAGGCTATTGTCTTGATCTCATAAAGATAAGGTCATGTGCTATTTTTAGATGGATGATGTCATGGTTGGTATAACCGGTTTGACAGGTTTTAGTTATTTTCGGCAGATGATGTCATATGTATTCCGGGGTTCTATGATGTCATAGTTGTTTTGATTGGTTGACCGAAATTAGAAAGACGCTCATTGGCTGTCTCGTTTGACGGAGCATTCTGGTTGGTTGCCGTATTTTTTATTGTTTGAACGGTATAAAAGCCTGCTCACTGCCTTCCCGCATACTAATTTGGATTTCCTGCATACTAATTGTCTTCCTGCATACTAATTCGGTATAGGTTTACTAATAAGTGTCACTCTACTACAATAGAAACAATAGGCTTGCCTAGACTTGCCCGATAAGTAACTTGAGCCCGGTTTTCGGACCGTCTTTTAAAAGAAAAATAGGAATAAGAGAAGCGATCACCTAGCAACGCGAGAGACGGCTTCCTATATCTTATTTAGCGCTAAAACTCGGATATATATAAACAAAACATACACAAATTGGAGCTGTAAACTCTTTATTTCAAGTTTGTCTGACTATTGCAGAACTGTTTTCTCCTTTCTATCTCGAGGAAAAGAAAAACTATTGAAGTCTTGTCATTTTCACGCACGGTTAATCAGTTAATTATGCGAGTTCACAAGCCCAAAGTTGAATACAAATTAGTTCATCTGTACAGCTAGACCCAAGGGAGCACCTTGACGTATTATTATAAAAACAAATAACTTAACAAGGATCAATTGGACCACGCGGCTAATAATTGCTAGCAATAAAACCACAAGAGAGATTCCTTTTTTAAAAAACTTTATTAAAAAAACAAAGACAAAAAGAGTCAAATACACAGCGATTTGAAAGGAAAAGGGATGAAAATTAATCCATTGACTGACTATTACAAATCAGTTTTTTTTTCCGTTCTAAAATAATCCTTCCGTGTCTACGCAATTTTCCTATGGCCTCTAAGACAAGAGTTCGACTTTCTTTGTTTCTTGCACTTTGTCTTGTTCTTTGTAGTTCGTCTTTTAGCTTTTGATTTACTATTAAAAGAGGTTTCATTTCTCTTTGATCTTGACAGTTCGCAGTACACCGTTTCTTGTGTCTGTACTGGATTGTGATAGTGATTTTTTCCGGGATTATCCGCTTCACTTTCGTAAAGGACGAACTTTAGGTTGCAGTTTCGCCTCTTGTAAATACTGTCTTCGCTGTATGTGGTCTAACTGATGAACATCCGCGAGATGGTTAGCTAATCTGACAAGGTACTTCGCCCCACACGATGAAATAGGACAGTTTCTGCAAACTCTCTTGTAAACCATGTTGACAGTTCGATGGATGAACACAAATGACATCTTTTTCGCAAACAGTCAGGTTATAGAGTGTCAGAAAGGCCAAACACAGGCCAGAAAGGCCATAACCAGGCCTGAAAGGCCAAAACCAGGCCAAAAGGGACAAAAGGAGACAAACGGGCCATTTCTAGTCATGTGTCTTTATTTTTTCTCAGACACACGCGTGGGTGTCGCGCATCGCTAGTCACGCAACAGCTCTTAACATTGGAATCATCATCTTTGTTAAGTGTAATCACAAATAACAGTGCCTAGTTAAAAAAGTTTTGACCGTGAATTAGTAATTGGTATTTCAAATTTCAGATTTTTTTTATTTATTGTGCAAGTTTACTATTACTGTTATTATTTTCAAGTCAGCAATACAACACTCTTAAAGTCTGGTTGTTTACAGTTTTTATTGAAACGCAACAACACAAAGGTCTAGGAAAAATAATTCTATAACATTCATAGTTGGACTAGTCTTCATCTTGTGGAATGGGCTGCTGTTGATACAGTCGATTGAGTAAGAATTTTCGCTTATCGATCGCTAGTTCTGTCGATTCCAACCAATCAAATCCTTCTGTGTCTTTAAGCTCTTTTTGAGTTTCCATCACTTTTTTGAAGGTGGGATCTTTTTTCATTGCACGCATCCACTGTAGATTCTCTAAGAGTACTTTTCTTAGCTCTTTTCTGTAAACAGGAAGAAGAGCGTTCTCGGCTTTCACGTGGGCCACATTTTCTGAATCTCCGTCCCCTTCGTACTCATTGATCAATGCGTTGAGCTGGGTCTCATGGCGTTTCTCGGCTTCACCAAGAATGCGTGACCAAGGCTCTAAGGTTTCTGTTTCTTCTTCTTGGGAAGAGTCCGTTCCTTGGCTAGAGTTTTCGCTGTCTTGGGAGAAATCGCTTTCTTCGCTGTCTTCATATTTTCCAGCACCTTGTTGAAGGTATAAGGTATAGCCTGTGCTCGTCATCTTTGATTTGAACCGCACGCGTTCTGATACTAAGCTAAACTTCAGAGAGCAACGCGCCTCTTTTATAGAAAATTGGTGAAGGCAGGGCTACTAAGCATTCTCCTTCGTAAATAATAATCGGTCTTACATCGAACCCTCATCGACCCCACATCGACCCCACATCGACCCTACATCGACCCCAAATGGACCTTCAAAAAAGTGATGGAAACTCAAAAAGAGCTTAAAGACACAGAAGGATTTGATTGGTTGGAATCGACAGAACTAGGGGGATAAAAATATGCCTATATCTACCGTTAAGTGGTTTTGAACTATATTCTCGTTGGGTGCCCCTGAAAATTATAACTGATATTCTTCGGAAAGTTTTTTCTTTCTATTTACGGTGAATTAATATCGACTAAAGGCTTTTTAAGAGATTGTATCTAGGTACAATTTTTAACAAGATTAAGGCGGCATCTGGCAATAGAGTAATTAGAGAAGGGATTACAATTTAACATATGCCTGAGATTTGCGTTCTCAGCTCACGAGTTATCCAGAATAATCGCGCGTGGCCTATGACTCAAGCGTTGTCTTTCTGGTCTTTGCCAGTATTAAAATGTAGCGTAGTTCCATATTGTATTGAATGTATCGAAGGTCGCGGAATTTAAATAGAATCGGACGAATGTAAAAGCGTTGGTTCAAAATGTTGATTATGTATAACCCACAGTCCGTGAACACACAGCATACTACTCATCGTAAAGGAAAGATAGATGCCAAAGCAAATTGCTATTATTGATCTCCGAGGCTTTGTGTGTGCAGATTCAGCCAATTTTTTGGCCTGAGCTTGCTAAACTGCAGTTTCCGCAGTGAATCGCTTCACGCACCCGCTGGTGCGTTGTGCTTGTACATTTATGGCCTCTCTCTGATGGAATCTTGTACATTCAACGCACTATAGTTAAAAATTTAACCAAAACAATGGAAATAATAATTGACTTTTTCTTTATATGGAAGAAGTGTGAATTTTTGATTTGAACTCTGATCGAACAAAGCTAGCATTGCCTTCTTGAGATGATCGCAAAGGACGGTGTGTGCGTCTGGGTAGGTTTAGATGACATTAGGAGAAGAAGACGGTCTTCCTGTGCCTTGAAAATGTTTCTGAGCCTAACGATATAACGATAAATGTGTAAGTGGTAATATTCATCGGCAGTCTGGTAGGCATTTTGATTTAGAAAACGTTAGATCTTCTAATCCGACTGCATTTGTTTGGTAACTATTATGCATGATCTGCTGTCAATGATGTAAAAAGAGTGCAAACGGGCTACATAAAAAAAAAATTCCTTTATTTAATGACAGGTTTGCAGAAATACTATTGTTAGTAGTAACTCGGCCTAAATTCCTAAAGATGTCATAGTAGAGGCAGAAAACACAAAGACCAAGCGATCAAATGGATTCGGTCGAATAGTGAAATCGTCATCCCGCCAAAACGTGTCCAAAGCCCGCCAAAAATTACCAAATCTCGCCGCTGCCGCTATTCAACTCGTCATCCAGTCAAGAAAAAGCTATGTATTGCAGGAAAATGAAATCACTTGCACACAGAAGAAAATCAAGGGTTAATATGTCTGATATGTTTTAGCTCGAGTAAGCGAGTGTTATTGTAATGCCATGATGATCTAAACTCCTAAGTGCAATTTTTAAAGCAACAGAAACACTAGGCAGGGGCACCCAACGAGAATATAGTTCAAAACCACTTAAACGTAGCATTGCTAAACGTATTTTAGTATTTAAACGGTAGATATTGGCATATTTTTATCCCCTAAAAAATTTTCATCTGTTCGGATTTCCTAACTGAAAGTCTAGTGATCCGAAAATTATAAGGATCAAAACTTACCTTTTCGAAAATTCCAGCCAGGTAAAAGGCTATCGACTAGGGCTACCTTCCGGCAAGTGCTAACGAGGCGAACTCGTTTATCTTTTGTGGAATGAGCATATTCAGATCTTTGCGATACTTTTTTCATAATTTTTAGAGGTTTAAAATGGATTCCGCAAAAGAAAAGGATGGCACCCAAGTTCAAAACAACAACTTTGGCACATTTAAGGCTTTCACTTTTATTAACAATCACAACAGGGCTTGAAGCTTTGTTAGTAAATATGAACAAGTTAGCACTTACGTTTCTTAAAAATTCCATTGTAGCAAAACTATAAACGTTAGAAAGAAAAATATAGTTTAAATGAGGTCTTCGACTGTTGAAAATAAAAATAATAATTGAATTCCGAGCAACAGCGTCATCAGGGATAGGAAAAATATTTTGCGTGGTGATATACACCAGAAAAAATTGGGGTAAAGTAAAATGTGTGAAAAGCGCAATAATGGGGCGGAATGTATCAGAGGTATAAAAATATAAACCTTAATAAAATACAAAGATCTAATGTGCGAGTGTCACAGGACAAAGAGTCTCTTGAAAGGCATAATGATAGTCTTCAAAACAAAATGTCCGCAAATTCGTTGCATTCCCTACGGGAGTTTTGGGCTGTCTTAATGTAAATCGAGCAGCAAAAAAACATGCTGGTTGACAAAATCTCTCAAAAGACATAAATAAATTCTGAAAAAAAGGTCCGCAAATATGTTGCATTCCTCACGGGAGGTGAGGACTGGCTCGATGTAAATTGACCTGGGAAGAACACGCTGGTTCTGATAGAAGTTTTGAGAATATAACCCTACGCCTTGACTACCGCTTAAAATTCAATTCACAAAGGAAAAGAGAACACTGAAAACCCTGGCTCTGAGTCGAAAAGCGAACACGCTACCTCAATGTAAATCGAGCTGCAAAAAACAAGCTGGTTCTGACAAAAATTTGAGCGTAAAACCCTATTCCTTGGTCAGCTGCTACTTTAAACGCAATTTATAAAGCACACCAGAGCACTAATTGCACTTTCAAACTAGAAATCGTATTAAAGTTTGCTCACCTGTTAGGTGCTCTTGAACAGACAACGAACAGCTGCACATTGATTCACCTAATTTCGGACCACGAGTTTTAAATACAAGACGTCACCATTCAAATGTGGGGACTTACTTACACCCAAATATGGGGAGAGCTTTGGCCTACATTCCGCGGCGTTATAATTCTGCCGCCGAGGCAACCTCGCTTCTTAGCTCGGTTGCCTCGTTGGCAAAAATTCTAGGTGTTCTTTTTAGGGAAAAAATCTGTTAAAAATGGGCAATTATACCATTTTTTAGATGTTCGAAAATCTTAGGAGAGGCAGGCAAGCAAGAAATTTTATAACAAATGTTCCGAAAATTCTAAATCTCAAATCGTCTTCCGAACAGATATTTTCCGAAAATTGACGTTGGGTGCTCCTGACTAGGTGACACGCCCGTGATTCTGTGAGTCAGACACCACGGCATTATGAAATCACTTGCGCACCAAGTGGAAATATAAAGTTCAATATGTTTTAGCTTGAGTAAGCGAGTGTTATTGTAATGCCATGGTGATCTAAACTCCTAAGTGTGATTTTTAAAGCAACAGAATCACTAGGTGGCGCGCCCGTGATTCTGTGAGTTAGACACCACGGCATTGTGAAATCACTTGCGCACAGAAGAAAATTAATATGTCTGATATGTTTTAGCTCGATAAGCGAGTGTTTTGTAACGCCATGGTGATCTAAACTCCTAAGTGCAATTTTTAAAGCAACAGAAACACTAGGTGGCACGCCCGTGATTTTGTGAGTTAGACACCACGGCATTATGAAATCGCTTGCGCACCAAGTGGAAATTTAAAGGTAAATATGTTTTAGCTTGAGTAAGCGAGTGTTATTGTAATGCCATGGTGATCTTAACTCCTAAGTGCAATTTTTAAAGCAACAGAAACACTAGGTGGCACGCCCGTGATTTTGTGAATCAGACACTACGGCATTATGAAATCACTTACGCACCAATCGGAAAATAAAAGGTAGCCTGCCACCTAAAACTCCCTTTCCCTTCCCTTTCAAACGCCTGCCACGCAGGCTAATTGCAGTGAAACCGGTTGGATATAGAAGGTATTAATTCATTCAGGGAAGACAAACTTTACTCATTAAACGATCATTATAACTTGCCGGCGAACTTGAAAGCGAAAAATCCGCTTCTGTCAGGACACAGATTTTGAGTGATTATATCATTTGC
Organism: Porites lutea; assembly: GCF_958299795.1. Classification (NCBI taxonomy): domain Eukaryota; kingdom Metazoa; phylum Cnidaria; class Anthozoa; order Scleractinia; family Poritidae; genus Porites; species Porites lutea. The sequence goes on along the minus strand of NC_133205.1, from coordinate 1,629,314 downwards.
TGTTAAAATCGAGCAGATTGCTGTCTTCTATTTGATCTGCAAACTTGGGCACAAAATTATCATCACTCTCAAATTGATACCGTAATGGGGTTCATAAGATTGCCATAACTTGAAGTGCATCCTTCCAACTAAACGACTCGTCAATTTCCACTTTAAAATTTGAGTTTAATCGCCACTCTGAAGCCTCAAAAACAACCGAGATAAAAGCATAATAACATGAGGCACAAGAGAAACTTTGCGTTATGACTTTAATTTTAAAGTGGAAATTGACGAGTCGTTTAGTTCGAAGGATGCACTTTAAGTTATGAACCCCATTACGGTAAGTATAAATATTATTCATTGTTCCGTAACTGGCTGCATCTGTTTTTTGAAAGAGGTTTGGATCAAAGGTTAATGTGCTGTGCAAAATGCCAGATTCTTATTGGCTGCTCTAGGTGCCGATTAATTCCCTACACGAGGCAACGATTTGATCTGCCAACTTGGGCACAAAATTTTCATCACTCTCAAATTGTTATACCGTAATGGGGTTCATAAGATTGCCTTAACTTGAAAAGCATCCTTCGAACTAAACGACTCGTCAATTTCCACTTTAAAATTTCAGCTCAATCGCCACTCAGAAGCCTCAAAAACAACCAAGACAAAAGCATGATAACATGAGACACAAGAGAAACTTTGCGTTATGACTTTATTCATCAAAAGAGGTTCGTCTTCGCGACCTTAATCGTGTCATGTACTCATGGCAGTGGTGTTATTTCAAGTGAGTTTTTTACGCAATCTGATTTAGGCCCGTTTCAAACGTCGTGCTACTGCCTTGCCGAACTCTAATTTTCTGGCTGTCCCAGGGAACACATTGAAGTTGACGTATTATTAGAAATAGTGAAGAGGCACTAAATGCATTTTTGGACTGGAGCACAAAGATTGACGGAATACTAACTAAACCGGAAAGCTTTTCGTGCCGACATGAAAACTTATCCGGTATAGTATCATCAGTATGGACACCTATCCGATATGTGACACTTAAGAGATCGGCACAACTCGCGCCGAAATTACCGTGTGTGAACAGAAGCTCTAGCTATCCGGCATGGTTTCGTGCAGGCTCAAAAGCTATTCGGTATGGTGTGATTAAAGCCTTAATTGTCGCATCAGGAATCTTCGTCAGCATCTTGGGAAGTCAGACACTTGACGTTAAATTTGCAATTATTTTTCTCCGCTATGGCTACTCAGTTTTGTAATCAGGAGTTGGAAAAGCTAGCACAAGTTGCAAACCATCACGGAGCTTTTATTTTGACGTTCTGCGTGTTAAACCTGATTTTCGCTTTGGTGACGTCTCTCGGAAATATCCTCGTAATTTGTGCCCTTTGGAACGCCTTATCGATTCCAGCTAATGTAAAGAAGTTGTTGCTCAGTCTCGCTTTTTCGGATCTTTTGGTGGGAGTAATTTCGCAGCTAATGCTCGGAGTCATTGCCGGAGTCATACGAATCAAAGTGAACAGAAACAAAAACTATGACTTCCTCTGTCCGATAGTTCAAACAATTTGTTATTTCGCCATTTTCTTTTTGGCTGGTACTTCATTTTTTACTATAGTCGCTATCGCTGTGGACAGACTTCTTGCTATCTCTCTTCATCTCCGATACCGGGAGCTTGTTACCTCAAACCGCGTTATTATTGCTCTGGTTTCTGTATGGCTAACTAGTGGCATAACTTCGTCGGTATACGTTTCTCTTCATAACAATAATGAGCTGGTAGTTGCGATAGTTGAAATTGTCGGACTTCTTTTGACAACTGTCGTTTATACTCATATTTATAGAGTTGT
>NC_133205.1:1612500-1622500 GCF_958299795.1 Porites lutea | reverse complement strand
CTCAGCGCTTTTTGATTGCTTGCGTCAACACACTTTTACATTTTATGTAGATTTTAAACCGCTACAAAGTGAGGTTTGTTGTACTTCACACTTCATTGAACGAGCGTTTTCCTTACTATTTTTCAAGTGAGAGTGTTGTTAACTTACTTTTTGTGACATTAACTGCATTAGCATCGCACAAGCTTGGCACTACAATTGAAAGTAGAATAATTAAACCAAAACATATTCTGAAGAAACCACTGTTAACTAATGCGTCAGTATATTTGCACTTTCGTATACTTTTGCTATCCAGGGGTCTGAACCAGCGAAGTAAAAGCCCCCAAACCTACTAAAACATATACTAAAATAATCTCAAATGATGTAAAGAGGGCAGGGCATGATAGTAGCTCAGAAAAAAATGCTGCATTAGGTTTTCCAAAACTTCCACGGAGTTGACTATCATTAAGATTTCTTTTTTTCCAGGGAAAACATGTTGATGAAATACAATGAAACTGGTTTAAAGAAGACGAATAGGTCATTTTGTTTTAAAAAATTTCCTCCCTTATTTTATGTAAAACGAACCTGTTTTCAGCGGACACCCGCAAAGGGCCTACGCGTATACAGGTTTTCAATATATTCGATTGTGAGGGAATATCGCCAAATGCCTTTCAAGTAGTAAGCAACCTACAAATGTACTTTAGGCGAGTAAAATCCTGAATAGCCTGTGTACAGACCCCCCTCCCCTCAGGAAAAATCGGAGAAGGGGGGAGGGGGGTCTGTACACAGGCTAACCCTAAAGGACAAAACAAAATTTACCTTCCTGAAGTTATTGACTGCAGATTCGAGATATTTAACCAGATTTGGAGCTAAACACCAGCCAAGATGCTAAACAAAAATAAAGCAAACCAAATAAATCCGCTTGCAAACGACATGCTTAAGTGCTCTCTGTCCTTATGTATAAAGTAATGGCACTGTTCATAGATTCAAAGCGAGGTAGTTTTACTCACCGGAAAGCGATTAATCAGCTCAGTGAACAGCACGGGATGAAGATGTGTACTCCTGAGGGAAAAAGGCCAAATTAATATAAAATGTTACATTTATTTCCGCCGCGGCCTCGGAAGTTCTATTTTCGTTGCATTCTCAGGGTCTTCTTCTCGGAAAACGAGGTTGTTTTCGCGCGATTTGACTCAGCGACAAGCGTTGCGCGAAGACCATTCCTAGTGTAACAGGATTTTAACGAAATAAGGCAGTGTACTTTTCACCTTTTTTCCATGAAGTCCTTGAGCGCCTTGTTGAGCACCGCTGACAGCCTTTGAGCATCTAAAAGGCTCCCCTGCACAAAACACAAAATTCAGCAGAGCAACATCAACTATACCCCACACGTGTAGCGAGAAAAAAAGATTATCTTAGAGAACGAGGTCTTATAGTGGTTCAACATGTTCAATTTAATTTCACTTGGCTTATGTCCATGATAATCAACAAAAATTTGAAAAAAGGATTAGTTGAACTTTAACACTCACATCTTCCCTCGCCGACACGTGGTGAGAAAATAAAAGACCATCCTTACTTTCGTTTTATCTTTGTCTTCATTTGTTTTTCCTTTTCCTTTCTGAGTTGTATCATGAGTAGATTCAGGTGACCGGGAGCTTCTTAACACTCGAATCTGCAGAGAGACAATGAGTACAAACGCTGTAGGTACAATCCGTTCTCAGATTACAGACAGTACAGTAAACTAGAATTTGTTGTCTCCTCAGATTATCGGGGCTGGGTAACAAAGGTAATCAGTGAATACTGATTTAACCTTTAAAGAACAGATTTCAGCTACATCGAAAACACACAAGTCTCAATCACATCACCAGTTTACGTAATGAGCTGCAGTTGTATCTTAAACGCTGCGAGAACCCTGGTGAACGAGTTAAAGCTACCAAAGACTGATTCCGATGACAAAAAGTGCATGGAAATGCTTGGGAAACAAATAAACTTTATGAGCCCAGTAGGGTTTTTATAGAGAACTCCTCCGTGAAAAATACATGCGCTCTATTAATTGATGTAAAATTGTGGGGCGAATAAACATCAATAAACGTGGAATGTTCTAAACGCTCTACACTGTACAAGACTGCGAATGTATGAAAATTCCCTTCCGAGAATGATAAAGTATGTTTGTGAAGAAACAAATGTATAAACAATCAAAAACATCACGAAACCAAAGAGCAGCTTGCGATTTCAAGCCGATCGCGACAGTACAGTTGTACTTACCAGATAAAAGAAGCCAAGGGATACAAGCGTTACAATCGAACTTGAAGGAGCTGTTCAAACAAAATATAAAACATCGTTAACAAGAATGACGACAAAAGGACAGGAAATAGGCCATTACCGAGTTTCAAAAACTCTCGCTTTCAAAAAAAAAAGTGCACAACCGTTCCTGAGTCGTGTGATAAATAACAGAAGCGGCTTGGTAAATACTCACCACTAGTCATCTCCACTTCAGTTAATAATTGTTTTAGTATCTACTAAAACAGTGAGATAATTGAGCACAAAAATGATGATTTTTAACTCATTTACTGCTGCCAACGACTACTATTTCGGCAAGCAATGACCGAACGGTCGTCACGTTTTCTTGCCGACAAAAAACTTTTGAAGGTATTTGCTTAGCTCTTGCGGGGAAATTTCTTTAGAAGGAGTTGCGAATTCTTTTTGTTGTAAAAAACTAACCAGTTTTAAGTTTATTTATGAACATTTCAGCTAAAGAAAGTAACGCAAGACATAATCTGCATTTGTAAACAATAAACCTTTTTTACTGGTTTGATCGATCGATAAATTCAAGTCAACAGACAAAGCTTTACTGTTAAAACTTCCAAACCGAATTTCGTCACCATCTTTGTGCATTTCTGGAACAGCTTGTTTGATTATGTGAAACTTCTTTGTTTGTTACGGCAGCAAACCGCCATTTTGCTCGTAACTTACTTTAGGTTGTCGTCGCTCGCTCGGAGGAGCTGGAGGTGAATCAGTGAATAGCAATGGATATCCCGAGTTTGAGTAGCCCATCAGAGCGCGAAAAAAACACTATCCACTTCTTAAGTAAACACTAAGAGTCATTAGTATACACTAGAACAGTGGTTAGTGTTTGTCGCGCGCTCTGATTGGCTACTCAAACTCGGTATATCTACTATCCATTAGTTAATAATTTTTATTTACTTGCATGAGAATAAAAAATACATTTTAATATCAATGCCTTTGCACTTAGCCTCGCTGTGAAACAGAGGCTTGGGGAAAAACGTGCAGAAGGAGTGACTCATGAAGTTCCCCTTTTTTCTCTAGTTAACCTTTTAATCAACCTCCAGCGATGATGGCAAAGAGATTCAAAACTAAACCTTAATTAAATGTTTCAATTCTAAAAGCGAGAGAGTTCGGGAAGATCACTCAATATTTACAAGTAGAATGTAATGAACACTCTTACCGGACATGGCTTTTTCTACCAAGTGGTCTATTTTATCATGAATGTATCCTGGATCGAGAGCAAAAACTGGAGGAAGCTGCAAAACAAAAGATAAGGCAAGTAGAACCGATTAACTACAAGCTCGTTCGCCAACTGGCGAAAAGAATCCATTTATGAATATTTTTTAATTTTTACATCTAACTGTTGATCTTGAAATCAGTCATGCAATCTAGGGTGCTTTGATTAATTGCTGTAGTCACACCGGAAGGTAAAATATATATATTTATGTTTTGTGTTATTGTTAAAACAATACACTGAGCAATGAAGAAGGAAGTCCTTAAGAATTGACAGATCACCTCTTTTAATGTGCAAAGCTTGTTTGTAAACAGCCCTTGAGCTTTTTCGCCTAATGGGCGGAAAGCCTTGGAATTACGCGATGACCAGGCTACATCCAACAACGGTTCGATTAATTCCTGAACAGAAAGAAAGGGTATTGTCAGTTATGTTGTCATAATGGCAGTCCTACATGCAGTTTCGCCACTGATTAGCGGGCAGAAAATGGAAACAAAACCAGGCAAATGCCAGACTCATAACTAGTCTCTATTAATTTATGTGATTTCGGATTGGGAGAAGATTGGGGTTAAGCAGAGGCACGTGGGGTTATGGCAAGGGAAAATAGCCACTGGTTTTCTTCCCGTAGCTTCTGTGTGACTCTTCACTCCAAAACTCGAATGACTAACGACGGGTTATGAATCTGGGAAAACATGCACCAGACTGTAAAAGATACAAGGTTCAATGAAATTTGGAAATTAAAGCTGTTGTACTCACCAAAACGAGGGGATTTGAAGCTTGCTTTTTAATAAATATTTCGATTATGTCAAGAACCCTAGAAAAGAATGAAAATTATAGCGCTTGAAAAGAAAAAATCGTCCAAAAGGGAGAAATTAGACTATAGCTACCTTTGCTGCTTTACTTTAAGTCCTCTCCCGATAGCAAAATCAGGATAAAACTTCTTACATTTCATAACTTGTTCCCGCCACTACAACATTCTCGCTAAAACTCGTCGTAGATTGACGACGGCTATCACGTTTTCCCGCCAAAATGACGCTGGTTCACGCGCGAGCAATACTCAGCATTGAGAAAATTTCGTACTCGTAGTCGTCCTAGTCTCAGAGCATTAACTCCTTTCCTTCTTTTATAATGCATCTTCAGCAGAACACCCGTATAGAAAACAAAAGTTATATTCGTAAAATACCTCAATTTGAAATGAAGAACAATCTTAGTGGCATCTGAAGAGAGAGAATGACGAACACATTAATTACGCTATGGAGAAATATGACGCAATGGGTGGCAACAACGTCTCGTGTAAATAGGAAAAGGCAGTTGTTTACACCGAGAAGAACTTAAAATCTGTACCAATCCTTACAATTATTATAAATTCTAGTCACCACCTGTCTTCTCATTGGCTAAAAACCTACAGTTAATTCTGGGAAACAGCGCAACCTACAGATTATTCACTAATCTGTACCTACAGATTAGTGAATAATCTGTAGGTTGCGCGCGCAATGCATGATTTCCAAGAGCAATGTCAAGTGCACGGACAGCAATGTCAAGTTCGCGGACAGCGAAGTAAGAATGGCTTCTCGATTCGCTTCATCGACCCAGCACGAAATTGAGCAATTACTTGAAGATAAAGTATAATAAAACGATTATTACATTCGGTTTTTGTGATATCCGGAATAATCAAGGTCTCGGTTAGTGTTATCAGCCGAAGCCGAAGGCTGAGGATGATAACACTAACCTTGATTATTCCGGATATCACAAAAACCTCATCCAATAATTGTTTATAATTAACAAAAAAAGAGCTGGATCAATTTAGGCTTCAGAGAAACTGCCCACCTGCCCCTCCCCTAAGTCAACACTAACACTTGTTTCTGACTTACGGCAAAATGTTGGCTTAGGAGAGGGGTAGGTGGGCAGTTTCCCAGTAACCTAAATTGTTCCAAAGAGCTCACCGTTTTTCTTAATCTTCTCCTTTTGAGCTTGTAACTGGGTTTTAAAAACAGCAGCCAGGGCATCATCAAGCTGCATCATGGCTTCATCCTCCAAATCTTCATCACTACTGTTTCCCTACAAAAGAATATCGTCATTAGCCCTTGTATAAAAAAACTATCAATCACTACCTCCCGTTAAAATCCTAGGGACAATTACAGAGTCATGTATTGTACCTCTAACTTTTGATTGAGATCTGTGGGTGAAATCCTGTGATGTGACCACTAAAAATGGAAACATCTTTACCAGTACATTCACACGGTTCTATTTACATAACAACAACAAACAAGCCTTAAAAGAAAAATGATCTTTTTGCTTTGTTCTGACTACTTTAGTAAAAGGTTCTACAAACAAGAAGCCTTGACGGCATTCAAACTGTGGTCCGTTATCATCTACCACCCCATAAAAAACCTACCTATGTATCAATCATTTCGGTTCTTCCTCTTTAATAGATATAGAGAGGCCATCTAGCCATTCCTGAAACCATTCATTTCGTAAAATATTCGCAAAAGTCTCGCGACTACCTTTTCACTTTGTCTTGAAACAAGGACAACCCTCGGTCTGGCACAGTATACCAACCTCTTTATTCACGTCAACCACTGCCGGGCCAAGAGCAGCTTGTAGCTCAGCTCTGAACGCTTCGTCCACATCCCCGCTAGAATCTTGCTCTTCATCTGAACTGCTGCCTTCTTCATCGTCATCTTCCACATCACTGTCAGTGTCATCCTTTGTACCATTCACTGTTTCCTACGTTATAAGTTTATGGGCAATAAAAGAAGAGAGAGCGTTCTCAAAAAAGCCCCATAGAGCAATTCGATACAACACCGACCCAGTCTCTTGCTCAAGTTCAAAAAGTGAAAAACTGGGTACGATCAGCGACCACAAAGAATCTTGGGATCGTTTGAAGGAACAGCACGAACGTCAACAAACCTGGCACACTAAAAGTCCCAAGTTCAAAACTGCAGTAATAGTTTCAGAAACGCAACTAATCTTTACTATCACAGAATTCCCAGAGACCCTAATGCAGAGGGTACAGTGTGTATACCTTCTTCAGTCAGGATAACCAGGAGAGTGTCTATAACAAGTTACTTGTTTTTGCTGTCCCTCAAAACAATCGCTACAACCTTTGCGGTCATAAGTCGTACCAGTTCCCCGCTCGTTTAGAACATGGTCAATTATATCAAAAACATGCCAGTTAACAAACAGTTACCTTTTCGTTGCCCTCCTCGTCTTCCATGTCCTCCTCGTCTCCTTCATCAGCTGAAAACAGTATTAAGAGTTGTTAGAAAAATCAATCATTGAGTGTCACTGATGCTTGTGAGTAAAACAACAGAGAGATTTAAAGTCACGTTTACGGAAAGCGGAAAACGTCGATTATACGTCACCAGTTTCTATTGTTGTTATTTTGATTATACAAAACCTACCTGACTCATCAACTATTTCCAAAGTTTCACCTCCATCTCTCTTTCTGGGGTCCAAACTCTAAAAACATCAAAAGAGCACGAGATTAAACAACTGTCAATAACGGTTTATCTGGAAGCAGAAGTAACTTGGACAACAATTCATGCAAACAAGAGGAAGTTAAGCTGTAAAGTGTCTCATTGGAAAGAAACTGGGAAGTTGGGAACATGACACTATTAATATAGCGTTGAGTCAAAACGTATTGATTACCAGCTGCACTTTCCAACAACAGACAGCCACTCGAATGAATCCAAGAAACGCTTGAAAAAATTAGGTGTCACGAACTTTAGAGAGAAAAAAAGAGCTTTTCAAAGGAGCTGTGTCACGGTTGGCTAGTTCATTTTGTTTATAAAACTAATTGCACTCCCTAATTAGCAATGACAAATCACACCTTCGTGTCAAATAAATAGGTCTCCCAAGTATTATTTCAAACCTTGCAAAAACAAAAATGAACTTTGTTAAGGTGACTCGACCCAGTTTTTTGGGGGGATACCATCCTACTTTGAAGCTCTCTGGTATCCCCACCTTTACTTTTATCGTAAGTCTAACACATAGAATGGATAACATATAGATCAATCTACAATATAACATAAAATTTTTGGCGATCGGAGTAAATGCCACGTGGTTATAATGCCACGCCCCTTTGAGGTCTGAGTCGAAAATCTGCTGTTGCCGGCATTTTTTCGTGAAAATCTCTCGGCTACACATAGTGCGCATTAGTGCCTTGCGCTGAACAGAGTTTCACCAAAATCGCAAAGACCCAATTCGAGAAATTCAGCGGTTTCCAAATTTAGGTCATAATTTATGCGAAAATGATAAGCAAACTTTACACGGATTATATCTAATAAACTATGAGATTCATCTCTTTATTTTGGGCATCGTTATAACAGATGGGTCCTTGCAAGTCAGCAAAACGCTTTAGGGCCTTGTAAATGCGCGCGATTTCGAGCAAAGCAAACATATAGAAATTATAGTTTTCGCTATTTGTTAACGTTTGTCAGAGTTTAAGAGTCCTTCTCACGAAAAAAGCATTTCCTTAAAAATTCGTAGTTTTTTTTTCCTTCAAATTTTTTCAGGGCCACAATTGATTAACTAACTACCCGGACTCTGAATTTCATGATCATTGAAAAACTGTGAAATTATCTTTTATAAGCCCAAACTTGAGCAAACATTGAAGATTTTTAGCGTTTTGGCTGAGTTTATGCTTTGGGAGTTGTCTATTGTTTCTAGTCTGTCATTATACAGCATTCTTGTTCAGCACGCGTGCAATGACCACGCTTGGCTGACTTCCGAATGCTGACCGAGATATTCCCGTCACGAGTTGGTTTAATTATTGGCTTGCATTAAACCTATGAAAAAATGATATTTTTTTAATAGTAAGTAGATTTAGTGTGTAGCACTTCTTGATTTTTTTGCAAAGGCACAAGAAGCACGAGAATTGATTAAAAATTGTGAGTTAAACCTCTATGTAACGCTCGATGGCCTGTCTCACTGTACCAAAAAAAACATATCTCGGTGAGCTTTCGGAAGTCAGCCAAGCGCGGTCATTGCACGCGTGCTGAACAAGAATGCTGTATCATGACAGACTAGAAACAATAGACAACTCCCAAAGCACAAACTCAGCCAAAACGCTAAAAATCTTCAATGTTTACTCAAGTTTGGGCTTATAAAAGATAATGTCACAGTTTTTCAATGACCATGAAATTCAGAGTCCGGGTAGTTAGTTAATCAATTGTGGCCCTGAAAAAATTTGAAGGAAAAAAAACTACGAATTTTTAAGAAAATGCTTTTTTCGTGAGAAGGACTCTTAAACTTTGACAAACGTCAACAAATAGCGAAAACTATAATTTCTATATGTTTGCTTTGCTCGAAATCGCGCGCATTTACAAGGCCCTAAAGCGTTTTGCTGACTTGCAAGGACCCATCTGTTATAACGATGCCCAAAAACGTTGTGAACGTTTTGAGCGGTAACTTTTTATGTTTTACGCAATAAGGTAGCAGTTCCCACGGTTTAAATTTTAATAAACTTTGTGGCACAGCTCCCTTAATGCCCCCTCGGTGGCTTGTGTTCACACTGCTTCGTGTTGTTTGCTTGTTAGCCCACTTGCCACTCACGTGGTGTTTACACTAGAGCTACTTACCTCCAGAATCATATTCAGTGCATTCAGTGTTAAGTGTGGAGCCAGTAATGTGAACACGTGGTCAACAACATGGCGAAACAGACTGGAGGGCCGTGTCAGCAAACTTAATAGTACTTCGGTCAATACCTCCACCCAGTGTGGCTCATCTAAAAAACACAAACAATTCATTGTTATTACAATCAAGTTAACGCATTTGAAGACTTTAAGGTCATCTGGGTAGCAACCTTTTCCTTTCCTTACTTCACAGTTGTCAGAGCCATTGAATGGTAAAGAAACGGGATCATTATACGATTCCGGAAAACTGCCCACCTACCCCTCCCCTAAGCCAACATCAACACTTACATACTTCTCACTTAGGGCGAAATGGTGGTTTAGGGGAGGGGTAGGTGATCCAAAACCGTCACAAACGTCCTTACATGTAAAGAACCCAAAGAAAAAACTTGCGACAAAAAAAATCGAATTTTTGCAAATTATCCCAGGAAATACATGACCACGATGACCAAAGAAGATTCATTTGAATGGTAAGACCACAGGATTTTAACCACAGATTCAAAAGTTAGCGAGAGAATCATCTCACCATAACTTGGTCTAAGAAGGTTCAAAGCCACCATGTACAACAATAATATTCAAAACTCTCTTACCGCTCTCGACTTCTTTCTTAGATTTGCTTTTCTGTTTTTCATAGCAGGCTTTCAGCTCCTAAACATCACCAGCGAGAAAAAAATATAAAATGGATCATATTACAAAACTCTAGTTGAAACTTAGACAACAGCACGACTTGCCCAGTAGCTAATTTACAGTAGAATTAACAAATTTTGAGATAAATATTAGCGATAAAAAATCACGACGTTTCGACCTCTCCGAGGTCATTTTCAAGTGTATAAAAGTTCTCTAAATTAGCATAAATAAGTTAAAAACAAGTTATAATAGA